>NC_134911.1:8116251-8419281 GCF_051014615.1 Bombus vancouverensis nearcticus
GTTATAACGTTGTACCATATAACGCAATACGTTATAACGTTATACCATATAACGTAATACGTTATAAAGTTATACCATATAACGTAATGCGTTATAGCGTTATACCATATAACGTAATACAATATAACGTTATACCATATGACGTTATACCATATACCGTAATATGTTATAACGTTATATCATATAAGGTATTACGTTATAAACTTATACCATATAACGTAATACGTTATAACGTTATACCATATGACGTTATACCATATAACGTAATACGTTATAACGTTATACCATATAACGTAATACGTTATAACGTAATACCATATAACGTAATACGTTATAACGTTGACCGTATAACGTAATACGTTATAACGTTGTACCATATAACGTAATGCGTTATAACGTTATACCATATAACGTAATACAATATAGAGTTATACCATATGACGTTATACCATATACCGTAATATGTTATAACGTTATATCATATAAGGTATTACGTTATAAACTTATACCATATAACGTAATACGTTATAACGTTATACCATATGACGTTATACCATATAACGTAATACGTTATAACGTTATACCATATAACGTAATACGTTATAACGTTGTACCATATAACGTAATACGTTATAAAGTTGTACCATATAACGCAATACGTTATAACGTTATACCATATAACGTAATACGTTATAACGTTATAACATATGACGTTATACCATATCACGTAATACGCTATAGCGTTATACCATATAACATAATACGTAATAACGTTATACCATATAACGTAATGCGTTATAACGTTATACCATATAACGTAATACAATATAACTTTATACCATATGACGTTATACCATATACTGTAAAATGTTATAACGTTATATCATATAAGGTATTACGTTATAAACTTATACCATATAACGTAATACGTTATAACGTTATACCATATGACGTTATACCATATAACGTAATACGTCATAACGTTATACCATATAACGTTTTACCATATAATGTAATACGTTATAACGTTATAACGTTATACCATATAACGTAATACGTTATAGCGTTATACCATATAACATAATACGTTATAACCTTATAACATATGACGTTATACCATATCACGTAATACGCTATAGCGTTATACCATATAACATAATACGTTATAACGTTATACCATATAACGTAATACGTTATAACGTTATACCATATAACGTAATACAATATAACGTTATACCATATGACGTTATACCATATACCGTAATATGTTATAACGTTATACCATATAAGGTATTACTTTATAAACTTATACCATATAACGTATTACGTTATAACGTTATACCATGCGACGTTATGCCATATCACGTAATACGTTATAACGTTATACCATATAACGTAATACGTTATAACGTAATACGTTATAACGTTTTACCATATATCGTAATTCGTTATGACGTAACACCATATAACGTAATTCGTTATAACGTTATTCCATATAACGTAATACATTATAACGTAATACCATATAACGTAAAACGTTATAACGTTATACCATATAACGTAATACGTTATAACGATGTACCATATAACGTAAAACGTTATAACGTTATACCATATATCGTAATACGTTATGACGTAATACCATATAACGTAATACGTTATAACGTTATTCCATATAACGTAATACGTTTTAACGTAATACCATATAACGTAATACGTTATAACGTTATAACATATTACGTTATACCATATCACGTAATACGCTATAGCGTTATACCATATAACATAATACGTTATAACGTTATACCATATAACGTAATACGTTATAACGTTGTGCCATATAACGTAATACGTTATAACGTTGTACCATATAAAGCAATACGTTATAACGTTATACCATATAACGTAATACGTTATAACGTTATAACATATGACGTTATACCATATCACGTAATACGCTATAGCGTTATACCATATAACATAATACGTTATAACGTTATACCATATAACGTAATACGTTATAACGTTATACCATATATCGTAATACGTTATGACGTAATACCATATAACGTAATACGTTATAAATTTATACCATATAACGTAATTCGTTATAACGTTGTACCATATAACGTAATACGTTATAACGTTGTACCATATAACGCAATACGTTATAACGTTATACCATATAACGTAATACGTTATAACGTTATAACATATGACGTTATACCATATCACGTAATACGCTATAGCGTTATACCATATAACATAATACGTTATAACGTTATACCATATAACGTAATACGTTATAACGTTATACCATATAACGGAATACAATATAACGTTATACCATATGACGTTATACCATATACCGTAATATGTTATAACGTTATACCATATAAGGTATTACGTTATAAACTTATACCATATAACGTAATACGTTATAACGTTATACCATGCGACGTTATACCATATCACGTAATACGTTATAACGTTATACCATATCACGTAATACGTTATAACGTTATACCATATAACGTAATACGTTATAACGTAATACGTTATAACGTTATACCATATAACGTAATACGTTATAACGTTATTCCATATAACGTAATACGTTATAACGTAATACTATATAACGTAAAACGTTATAACGTTATACCATATAACGTAATACGTTATAACGATGTACCATATAACGCAATACGTTATAACGTTATACCATATAACGTAATACGTTATAACGTAATACCATATAACGCAATACGTTATAACGTTATGCCATATGACGTTATACCATATCACGTAATACGCTATAGCGTTATACCATATAACATAATACGTTATAACGTTATACCATATAACGTAATACGTTATAACGTTATACCATATAACGTAACACGTTATAACGTAATACCATATAACGTAATACGTTATAACGTTATACCATATGACATGGTACCATATGCCGCAATACGTCATAACGTTATACCATATAACGTTATACCATATAACGTTTTGCTATATAACGTAATACGTTATAACGTTATAACGTTATACCATAAAACGTAATACCATATAACGTAATATGTTGTAACGTTATACCATATAACGTAATACGTTATAACGTTATACCATATAACGTAATACGTTATAACGTTATACCATATAACGTTATACCATATAACGTAATAGGTTATAACGTTATAACATATGACGTTATACCATATCACGTAATACGCTATAGCGTTATACCATATAACATAATACGTTATAACGTAATACGTTATAACGTTTTACCATATATCGTAATACGTTATGACGTACTACCGTATAACGTAATTCGTTATAACGTTATTCCATATAACGTAATACGTTATAACGTAATACCACATAACGTAAAACGTTATAACGTTGTACCATATAACGTAATACGTTATAACGATGTACCATACAACGTAATACGTTATAACGTTATACCATATAACGTAATACGTTATAACGTTATACCATATAACGTTATACCATATAACGTAATAGGTTATAACGTTATAACATATGACGTGATACCATATCACGTAATACGCTATAGCGTTATACCATATAACATAATACGTTATAACTTTATACCATATAACGTAATACGTTATAACGTTATACCATATAACGTAATACGTTATAACGTAATACCATATAACGTAATACGTTATAACGTTATACCATATGACGTTATACCATATACCGTAATATGTTATAACGTTATACCATATAAGGTATTACGTTATAAACTTATACCATATAACGTAATACGTTATAACGTAATACCATGCGACGTTATACCATATCACGTAATACGTTATAACGTTATAGCATATAACGTAATACGTTATAACGTTATACCATATAACGTAATACAATATAACGTTATACCATATGACGTTATACCATATACCGTAATATGATATAACGTTATATCATATAAGGTATTACGTTATAAACTTATACCATATAACGTAATACGTTATAACGTTATACCATATGACGTTATACCATATAACGTAATACGCTATAACGTTATACCATATAACGTAATACGTTATAACGTAATACCATATAACGTAATACGTTATAACGTTGTACCGTATAACGTAATACGTTATAACGTTGTACCATATAACGTAATGCGTTATAACGTTATACCATATAACGTAATACAATATAGAGTTATACCATATGACGTTATACCATATACCGTAATATGTTATAACGTTATATCATATAAGGTATTACGTTATAAACTTATACCATATAACGTAATACGTTATAACGTTATACCATATGACGTTATACCATATAACGTAATACGTTATAACGTTATACCATATAACGTAATACGTTATAACGTTGTACCATATAACGTATTACGTTATAACGTTGTACCATATAACGCAATACGTTATAACGTTATACCATATAACGTAATACGTTATAACGTTGTACCATATAACGTAATACGTTATAAAGTTGTACCATATAACGCAATACGTTATAACGTTATACCATATAACGTAATACGTTATAACGTTATAACATATGACGTTATACCATATCACGTAATACGCTATAGCGTTATACCATATAACATAATACGTAATAACGTTATACCATATAACGTAATGCGTTATAACGTTATACCATATAACGTAATACAATATAACTTTATACCATATGACGTTATACCATATACTGTAAAATGTTATAACGTTATATCATATAAGGTATTACGTTATAAACTTATACCATATAACGTAATACGTTATAACGTTATACCATATGACGTTATACCATATAACGTAATACGTCATAACGTTATACCATATAACGTTATACCATATAACGTTTTACCATATAATGTAATACGTTATAACGTTATAACGTTATACCATATAACGTAATACGTTATAACGTTATACCATATAACGTAATGCGTTATAACGTTATACCATATAACGTAATACAATATAACTTTATACCATATGACGTTATACCATATACTGTAAAATGTTATAACGTTATATCATATAAGGTATTACGTTATAAACTTATACCATATAACGTATTACGTTATAACGTTATACCATGCGACGTTATACCATATAACGTAATACGTCATAACGTTATACCATATAACGTAATATGTTATAACGTTATACCATATAAGGTATTACGATATAAACTTATACCATATAACGTAATACGTTACAACGTTATACCATACGACGTTATACCATATCACGTAATACGTTATAACGTTATAACATATGACGTTATACCATATCACGTAATAGGCTATAGCGTTATACCATATAACATAATACGTTATAACGTTATACCATATAACGTAATACGTTATAACGTTATAACATATTACGTTATACCATATCACGTAATACGCTATAGCGTTATACCATATAACATAATACGTTATAACGTTATACCATATAACGTAATACGTTATAACGTTATACCATATAACGTAATACAATATAACGTTATACCATATGACGTTATACCATATACCGTAATATGTTATAACGTTATACCATATAAGGTATTACGTTATAATCTTATACCATATAACGTAAAACGTTATAACGTTATACCATGCGACGTTATACCATATAACGTAATACGTTATAACGTTATAACATATGACGTTATACCATATCACGTAATACGCTATAGCGTTATACCATATAACATAATACGTTATAACGTTATACCATATAACGTAATACGTTATAACGTTATACCATATATCGTAATACGTTATGACGTAATACCATATAACGTAATACGTTATAACTTTATTCCATATAACGTAATACGTTATAACGTAATACCATATAACGTAATACGTTATAAATTTATACCATATAACGTAATACGTTATAACGTTGTACCATATAACGTAATACGTTATAACGTTGTACCATATAACGCAATACGTTATAACGTTATACAATATAACGTAATACGTTATAACGTTATAACATATGACGTTATACCATATCACGTAATACGCTATAGCGTTATACCATATAACATAATACGTTATAACGTTATACCATATAACGTAATGCGCTATAACGTTATACCATATAACGTAATACAATATAACGTTATACCTTATGACGTTATACCATATACCGTAATATGTATTAACGTTATATCATATAAGGTATTACGTTATAAACTTATACCATATAACGTAATACGTTATAACGTTATACCATATGACGTTATACCATATAACGTAATACGTCATAACGTTATACCATATAACGTAATACGTCATAACGTTATACCATATAACTTTATACCATATAACGTTTTACCATATAACGTAATACGTTATAACGTTATAACGTTATACCATATAACGTAATACGTTATAACGTTATACCATATAACGTAATACGTTATAACGTTATAACATATGACGTTATACCATATCACGTAATACGCTATAGCGTTATACCATATAACATAATACGTTATAACGTTATACCATATAACGTAATACATTATAACTTTATACTATATAACGTAATACGTTATAACGTTATAACATATGACGTTATACAATATCACGTAATACGCTATAGCGTTATACCATATAACATAATACGTTATAACGTTATACCATATAACGTAATACGTTATAACGTTATACCATATAACGTAATACGTTATAACGTTATAACATATTACGTTATACCATATCACGTAATACACTATAGCGTTATACCATATAACATAATACGTTATTACGTTATACCATATAACGTAATACGTTATAACGTTATACCATATATCGTAATACGTAATGACGTAATACCATATAACGTAATACGTTATAACGTTATTCCATATAACGTAATACGTTATAACGTAATACCATATAACGTAATACGTTATAACATTATAACGTTATACCATATAACGTAATACGTTATAACGTTATACCATATAACATAATACGTTATAACCTTATAACATATGACGTTATACCATATCACGTAATACGCTATAGCGTTATACCATATAACATAATACGTTATAACGTTATACCATATAACGTAATATGTTATAACGTTATACCATATAAGGTATTACGTTATAAACTTATACCATATAACGTAATACGTTACAACGTTATACCATACGACGTTATACCATATCACGTAATACGTTATAACGTTATAACATATTACGTTATACCATATCACGTAATACGCTATAGCGTTATACCATATAACATAATACGTTATAACGTTATACCATATAACGTAATACGTTATAACGTTATACCATATATCGTAATACGTAATGACGTAATACCATATAACGTAATACGTTACAACGTTATTCCATATAACGTAATACGTTATAACGTAATACCATATAACGTAATAGGTTATAACGTTGTACCATATAACGTAATACGTTATAACGTTGTACCATATAACGTAATGCGTTATAACGTTATACCATATAACGTAATACAATATAACGTTATACCATATGACGTTATACCATATACCGTAATATGTTATAACGTTATACCATATAAGGTGTTACGTTATAAACTTATACCATATAACGTAATACGTTATAACGTTATACCATGCGACGTTATACCATATCACGTAATACGTTATAACGTTATACCATATAACGTAATACGTTATAACGTTATTCCATATAACGTAATACGTTATAACGTAATACCATATAACGTAAAACGTTATGACGTTATACCATATAACGTAATACGTTATAACGATGTACCATATAACGTAATACGTTATAACGTAATACCATATAACGTAACACGTTATAACGTTGTACCATATAACGTAATACGTTATAACGTTGTACCATATAACGCAATACGTTATAACGTTATACCATATAACGTAATACGTTATAAAGTTATACCATATAACGTAATGCGTTATAGCGTTATACCATATAACGTAATACAATATAACGTTATACCATATGACGTTATACCATATACCGTAATATGTTATAACGTTATATCATATAAGGTATTACGTTATAAACTTATACCATATAACGTAATACGTTATAACGTTATACCATATGACGTTATACCATATAACGTAATACGTTATAACGTTATACCATATAACGTAATACGTTATAACGTAATACCATATAACGTAATACGTTATAACGTTGTACCGTATAACGTAATACGTTATAACGTTGTACCATATAACGTAATGCGTTATAACGTTATACCATATAACGTAATACAATATAGAGTTATACCATATGACGTTATACCATATACCGTAATATGTTATAACGTTATATCATATAAGGTATTACGTTATAAACTTATACCATATAACGTAATACGTTATAACGTTATACCATATGACGTTATACCATATAACGTAATACGTTACAACGTTATACCATATAACGTAATACGTTATAACGTTGTACCATATAACGTATTACGTTCTAACGTTGTACCATATAACGCAATACGTTATAACGTTATACCATATAACGTAATACGTTATAACGTTGTACCATATAACGTAATACGTTATAAAGTTGTACCATATAACGCAATACGTTATAACGTTATACCATATAACGTAATACGTTATAACGTTATAACATATGACGTTATACCATATCACGTAATACGCTATAGCGTTATACCATATAACATAATACGTAATAACGTTATACCATATAACGTAATGCGTTATAACGTTATACCATATAACGTAATACAATATAACTTTATACCATATGACGTTATACCATATACTGTAAAATGTTATAACGTTATATCATATAAGGTATTACGTTATAAACTTATACCATATAACGTAATACGTTATGACGTTATACCATATGACGTTATACCATATAACGTAATACGTCATAACGTTATACCATATAACGTTATACCATATAACGTTTTACCATATAATGTAATACGTTATAACGTTATAACGTTATACCATATAACGTAATACGTTATAACGTTATACCAGAATAACATAATACGTTACAACCTTATAACATATGACGTTATACCATATCACGTAATACGCTATAGCGTTATACCATATAACGTAATACGTTATAAAGCTGTACCATATAACGTAATACGTTATAACGTTGTACCATATAACGCAAATACGTTATAACGTTATACCATATAACGTAATACGTTATAACGTTATAACATATGACGTTATACCATATCACGTAATACGCTATAGTGTTATACCATATAACATAATACGTTATAACGTTATACCATATAACGTAATGCGTTATATCGTTATACCATATAACGTAATACAATATAACGTTATACCATATGACGTTATACCATATAACGTAATACGTCATAACGTTATACCATATAACGTAATATGTTATAACGTTATACCATATAAGGTATTACGATATAAACTTATACCATATAACGTAATACGTTACAACGTTATACCATACGACGTTATACCATATCACGTAATACGTTATAACGTTATAACATATGACGTTATACCATATCACGTAATAGGCTATAGCGTTATACCATATAACATAATACGTTATAACGTTATACCATATAACGTAATACGTTATAACGTTATAACATATTACGTTATACCATATCACGTAATACGATATAGCGTTATACCATATAACATAATACGTTATAACGTTATACCATATAACGTAATACGTTATAACGTTATACCATATAACGTAATACAATATAACGTTATACCATATGACGTTATACCATATACCGTAATATGTTATAACGTTATACCATATAAGGTATTACGTTATAATCTTATACCATATAACGTAAAACGTTATAACGTTATACCATGCGACGTTATACCATATCACGTAATACGTTATAACGTTATACCATACGACGTTATACGTTATAACGTTATACCATATAACGTAATACGTTATAACGTAATACGTTATAACGTTATACCATATAACGTAATACGTTATAACGTTATTCCATATAACGTAATACGTTATAACGTAATACCATATAACGTAATACGTTATAACGTTGTACCGTATAACGTAATACGTTATAACGTTGTACCATATAACGTAATGCGTTATAACGTTATACCATATAACGTAATACAATATAGAGTTATACCATATGACGTTATACCATATACCGTAATATGTTATAACGTTATATCATATAAGGAATTACGTTATAAACTTATACCATATAACGTAATACGTTATAACGTTATACCATATGACGTTATACCATATAACGTAATACGTTATAACGTTATACCATATAACGTAATACGTTATAACGTTGTACCATATAACGTATTACGTTATAACGTTGTACCATATAACGCAATACGTTATAACGTTATACCATATAACGTAATACGTTATAACGTTGTACCATATAACGTAATACGTTATAAAGTTGTACCATATAACGCAATACGTTATAACGTTATACCATATAACGTAATACGTTATAACGTTATAACATATGACGTTATACCATATCACGTAATACGCTATAGCGTTATACCATATAACATAATACGTAATAACGTTATACCATATAACGTAATGCGTTATAACGTTATACCATATAACGTAATACAATATAACTTTATACCATATGACGTTATACCATATACTGTAAAATGTTATAACGTTATATCATATAAGGTATTACGTTATAAACTTATACCATATAACGTAATACGTTATAACGTTATAGCATATGACGTTATACCATATAACGTAATACGTCATAACGTTATACCATATAACGTTATACCATATAACGTTTTACCATATAATGTAATACGTTATAACGTTATAACGTTATACCATATAACGTAATACGTTATAACGTTATACCATATAACATAATACGTTACAACCTTATAACATATGACGTTATACCATATCACGTAATACGCTATAGCGTTATACCATATAACATAATACGTTATAACGTTATACCATATAACGTAATACGTTATACCGTTATACCATATAACGTAATACAATATAACGTTATACCATATGACGTTATACCATATACCGTAATATGTTATAACGTTATACCATATAAGGTATTACGTTATAAACTTATACCATATAACGTATTACGTTATAACGTTATACCATGCGACGTTATGCCATATCACGTAATACGTTATAACGTTATACCATATAACGTAATACGTTATAACGTAATACGTTATAACGTTTTACCATATATCGTAATACGTTATGACGTAACACCATATAACGTAATTCGTTATAACGTTATTCCATATAACGTAATACATTATAACGTAATACCATATAACGTAAAACGTTATAACGTTATACCATATGACGTAATACGTTATAACGATGTACCATATAACGTAAAACGTTATAACGTTATACCATATATCGTAATACGTTATGACGTAATACCATATAACGTAATACGTTATAACGTTATTCCATATAACGTAATACGTTTTAACGTAATACCATATAACGTAATACGTTATAACGTTATACCATATAACGTAATACGTTATAACGCTGTACCATATAACGTAATACGTTATAACGTTGTACCACATAACGCAAATACGTTATAACGTTATACCATATAACGTAATACGTTATAACGTTATAACATATGACGTTATACCATATCACGTAATACGCTATAGTGTTATACCATATAACATAATACGTTATAACGTTATACCATATAACGTAATGCGTTATATCGTTATACCATATAACGTAATACAATATAACGTTATACCATATGACGTTATACCATATAACGTAATACGTCATAACGTTATACCATATAACGTAATATGTTATAACGTTATACCATATAAGGTATTACGATATAAACTTATACCATATAACGTAATACGTTACAACGTTATACCATACGACGTTATACCATATCACGTAATACGTTATAACGTTATAACATATGACGTTATACCATATCACGTAATAGGCTATAGCGTTATGCCATATAACATAATACGTTATAACGTTATACCATATAACGTAATACGTTATAACGTTATAACATATTACGTTATACCATATCACGTAATACGATATAGCGTTATACCATATAACATAATACGTTATAACGTTATACCATATAACGTAATACGTTATAACGTTATACCATATAACGTAATACAATATAACGTTATTTCATATGACGTTATACCATATACCGTAATATGTTATAACGTTATACCATATAAGGTATTACGTTATAATCTTATACCATATAACGTAAAACGTTATAACGTTATACCATGCGACGTTATACCATATCACGTAATACGTTATAACGTTATACCATATAACGTAATACGTTATAACGTTGTACCATATAACGTAATACGTTATAACGTTGTACCATATAAAGCAATACGTTATAACGTTATACCATATAACGTAATACGTTATAACGTTATAACATATGACGTTATACCATATCACGTAATACGCTATAGCGTTATACCATATAACATAATACGTTATAACGTTATACCATATAACGTAATACGTTATAACGTTATAACCTTATACAATATAACGTAATACGTTATAACGTTATACCATATAACATAATACGTTATAACCTTATAACATATGACGTTATACCATATCACGTAATACGCTATAGCGTTATACCATATAACATAATACGTTATAACGTTATACCATATAACGTAATACGTTATAACGTTATACCATATAACGTAATACAATATAACGTTATACCATATGACATTATACCATATACCGTAATATGTTATAACGTTATACCATATAAGGTATTACGTTATAAACTTATACCATATAACGTATTACGTTATAACGTTATACCATGCGACGTTATGCCATATCACGTAATACGTTATAACGTTATACCATATAACGTAATACGTTATAACGTAATACGTTATAACGTTTTACCATATATCGTAATACGTTAAGACGTAACACCATATAACGTAATTCGTTATAACGTTATTCCATATAACGTAATACATTATAACGTAATACCATATAACGTAAAACGTTATAACGTTATACCATATAACGTAATACGTTATAACGATGTACCATATAACGTAACACGTTATAACGTTATACCATATATCGTAATACGTTATGACGTAATACCATATAACGTAATACGTTATAACGTTATTCCATATAACGTAATACGTTTTAACGTAATACCATATAACGTAATACGTTATAACGTTATACCATATAACGTAATACGTTATAACGTTGTACCATATAACGTAATACGTTATAACGTTGTACCATATAACGTAATACGTTATAACGTTATACCATATAACATAATACGTTATAACCTTATAACATATGACGTTATACCATATCACGTAATACGCTATAGCGTTATACCATATAACATAATACGTTATAACGTTATACCATATAACGTAATTCGTTATAACGTTATGCCATATAACGTAATACGTTATAACGTTATAACATATTACGTTATACCATATCACGTAATACGCTATAGCGTTATACCATATAACATAATACGTTATAACGTTATACCATATAACGTAATACGTTATAACGTTATACCATATATCGTAATACGTAATGACGTAATACCATATAACGTAATACGTTATAACGTTATTCCATATAACGTAATACGTTATAACGTAATACCATATAACGTAATAGGTTATAACGTTGTACCATATAACGTAATACGTTATAACGTTGTACTATATAACGTAATGCGTTATAACGTTATACCATATAATGTAATACAATATAACGTTATACCATATGACGTTATACCATATACCGTAATATGTTATAACGTTATATCATATAGGGTATTACGTTATAAACTTATACCATATAACGTAATACGTTATAACGTTATACCATATGACGTTATACCATATAACGTAATACGTCATAACGTTATACCATATAACGTTTTACCATATAACGTAATACGTTATAACGTTATAACGTTATACCATATAACGTAATACGTTATAACGTTATACCATATAACGTAATACGTTATAACGTTATAACATATGACGTTATACCATATCACGTAATACGCTATAGCGTTATACCATATAACATAATACGTTATAACATTATACCATATAACGTAATACGTTATAACGTTGTACCATATGACGTCATACCATATCACGTAATACGTTATAACGTTATACCATATAACGTAATACGTTATAACGTAATACCATATAACGTAATACGTTATAACATTATAACGTTATACCATATAACGTAATACGTTATAACGTTATACCATATAACATAATACGTTATAACCTTATAACATATGACGTTATACCATATCACGTAATACGCTATAGCGTTATACCATATAACATAATACGTTATAACGTTATACCATATAACGTAATATGTTATAACGTTATACCATATACGGTATTACGTTATAAACTTATACCATATAACGTAATACGTTACAACGTTATACCATACGACGTTATACCATATCACGTAATACGTTATAACGTTATACCGTATAACGTAATACGTTATAACGTTATACCATATAACGTAATACGTTATAACGTTATAACATATTACGTTATACCATATCACGTAATACGCTATAGCGTTATACCATATAACATAATACGTTATAACGTTATACCATATAACGTAATACGTTATAACGTTATACCATATATCGTAATACGTAATGACGTAATACCATATAACGTAATACGTTATAACGTTATTCCATATAACGTAATACGTTATAACGTAATACCATATAACGTAATAGGTTATAACGTTGTACCATATAACGTAATACGTTATAACTTTGTACCATATAACGTAATGCGTTATAACGTTATACCATATAATGTAATACAATATAACGTTATACCATATGACGTTATACCATATACCGTAATATGTTATAACGTTATATCATATAGGGTATTACGTTATAAACTTATACCATATAACGTAATACGTTATAACGTTATACCATATGACGTTATACCATATAACGTAATACGTCATAACGTTATACCATATAACGTTTTACCATATAACGTAATACGTTATAACGTTATAACGTTATACCATATAACGTAATACGTTATAACGTTATACCATATAACGTAATACGTTATAACGTTATAACATATGACGTTATACCATATCACGTAATACGCTATAGCGCTATACCATATAACATAATACGTTATAACGTTATACCATATAACGTAATACGTTATAACGTTATACCATATAACGTAATACGTTATAACGTTATACCATATAACGTAATACAATATAACGTTATACCATATGACGTTATACCATATACCGTAATATGTTATAACGTTATACCATATAAGGTATTACGTTATAAACTTATACCATATAACGTAATACGTTATAACGTTATACCATGCGACGTTATACCATATCACGTAATACGTTATAACGTTATACCATATAACGTAATACGTTATAACGTTATACCATATACCGTAATATGTTATAACGTTATACCATATAAGGTATTACGTTATAAACTTATACCATATAACGTAATACGTTATAACGTTATACCATGCGACGTTATACCATATCACGTAATACGTTATAACGTTATACCATATAACGTAATACGTTATAACGTTATACCATATAACGTAATACGTTATAACGTTATACCATATAACGTAATACAATATAACGTTATACCATATGACGTTATACCATATACCGTAATATGTTATAACGTTATACCATATAAGGTGTTACGTTATAAACTTATACCATATAACGTAATACGTTATAACGTTATACCATGCGACGTTATACCATATCACGTAATACGTTATAACGTTATACCATATAACGTAATACGTTATAACGTTATTCCATATAACGTAATACGTTTTAACGTAATACCATATAACGTAATACGTTATAACGTTATACCATATAACGTAATACGTTATAACGTTGTACCATATAACGTAATACGTTATAACGTTGTACCATATAACGTAATACGTTATAACGTTATACCATATAACATAATACGTTATAACGTTATACCATATAACGTAATACGTTATAACGTTATACCATATATCGTAATACGTAATGACGTAATACCATATAACGTAATACGTTATAACGTTATTCCATATAACGTAATACGTTATAACGTAATACCATATAACGTAATAGGTTATAACGTTGTACCATATAACGTAATACGTTATAACGTTGTACCATATAACGTAATGCGTTATAACGTTATACCATATAATGTAATACAATATAACGTTATACCATATGACGTTATACCATATACCGTAATATGTTATAACGTTATATCATATAGGGTATTACGTTATAAACTTATACCATATAACGTAATACGTTATAACGTTATACCATATGACGTTATACCATATAACGTAATACGTCATAACGTTATACCATATAACGTTTTACCATATAACGTAATACGTTATAACGTTATAACGTTATACCATATAATGTAATACGTTATAACGTTATACCATATAACGTAATACGTTATAACGTTATAACATATGACGTTATACCATATCACGTAATACGCTATAGCGTTATACCATATAACATAATACGTTATAACATTATACCATATAACGTAATACGTTATAACGTTGTACCATATGACGTCATACCATATCACGTAATACGTTATAACGTTATACCATATAACGTAATACGTTATAACGTAATACCATATAACGTAATACGTTATAACATTATAACGTTATACCATATAACGTAATACGTTATAACGTTATACCATATAACATAATACGTTATAACCTTATAACATATGACGTTATACCATATCACGTAATACGCTATAGCGTTATACCATATAACATAATACGTTATAACGTTATACCATATAACGTAATATGTTATAACGTTATACCATATACGGTATTACGTTATAAACTTATACCATATAACGTAATACGTTACAACGTTATACCATACGACGTTATACCATATCACGTAATACGTTATAACGTTATACCGTATAACGTAATACGTTATAACGTTATACCATATAACGTAATACGTTATAACGTTATAACATATTACGTTATACCATATCACGTAATACGCTATAGCGTTATACCATATAACATAATACGTTATAACGTTATACCATATAACGTAATACGTTATAACGTTATACCATATATCGTAATACGTAATGACGTAATACCATATAACGTAATACGTTATAACGTTATTCCATATAACGTAATACGTTATAACGTAATACCATATAACGTAATAGGTTATAACGTTGTACCATATAACGTAATACGTTATAACGTTGTACCATATAACGTAATGCGTTATAACGTTATACCATATAATGTAATACAATATAACGTTATACCATATGACGTTATACCATATACCGTAATATGTTATAACGTTATATCATATAGGGTATTACGTTATAAACTTATACCATATAACGTAATACGTTATAACGTTATACCATATGACGTTATACCATATAACGTAATACGTCATAACGTTATACCATATAACGTTTTACCATATAACGTAATACGTTATAACGTTATAACGTTATACCATATAACGTAATACGTTATAACGTTATACCATATAACGTAATACGTTATAACGTTATACCATATAACGTAATACGTTATAACGTTATAACATATGACGTTATACCATATCACGTAATACGCTATAGCGCTATACCATATAACATAATACGTTATAACGTTATACCATATAACGTAATACGTTATAACGTTATACCATATAACGTAATACGTTATAACGTTATACCATATAACGTAATACAATATAACGTTATACCATATGACGTTATACCATATACCGTAATATGTTATAACGTTATACCATATAAGGTATTACGTTATAAACTTATACCATATAACGTAATACGTTATAACGTTATACCATGCGACGTTATACCATATCACGTAATACGTTATAACGTTATACCATATAACGTAATACGTTATAACGTTATTCCATATAACGTAATACGTTATAACGTAATACCATATAACGTAAAACGTTATAACGTTATACCATATAACGTAATACGTTATAACGATGTACCATATAACGTAATACGTTATAACGTAATACCATATAACGTAACACGTTATAACGTTGTACCATATAACGTAATACGTTATAACGTTGTACCATATAACGCAATACGTTATAACGTTATACCATATAACGTAATACGTTATAAAGTTATACCATATAACGTAATGCGTTATAGCGTTATACCATATAACGTAATAGAATATAACGTTATACCATATGACGTTATACCATATACCGTAATATGATATAACGTTATATCATATAAGGTATTACGTTATAAACTTATACCATATAACGTAATACGTTATAACGTTATACCATATGACGTTATACCATATAACGTAATACGCTATAACGTTATACCATATAACGTAATACGTTATAACGTAATACCATATAACGTAATACGTTATAACGTTGTACCGTATAACGTAATACGTTATAACGTTGTACCATATAACGTAATGCGTTATAACGTTATACCATATAACGTAATACAATATAGAGTTATACCATATGACGTTATACCATATACCGTAATATGTTATAACGTTATATCATATAAGGTATTACGTTATAAACTTATACCATATAACGTAATACGTTATAACGTTATACCATATGACGTTATACCACATAACGTAATACGTTATAACGTTATACCATATAACGTAATACGTTATAACGTTGTACCATATAACGTATTACGTTATAACGTTGTACCATATAACGCAATACGTTATAACGTTATACCATATAACGTAATACGTTATAACGTTGTACCATATAACGTAATACGTTATAAAGTTGTACCATATAACGCAATACGTTATAACGTTATACCATATAACGTAATACGTTATAACGTTATAACATATGACGTTATACCATATCACGTAATACGCTATAGCGTTATACCATATAACATAATACGTAATAACGTTATACCATATAACGTAATGCGTTATAACGTTATACCATATAACGTAATACAATATAACTTTATACCATATGACGTTATACCATATACTGTAAAATGTTATAACGTTATATCATATAAGGTATTACGTTATAAACTTATACCATATAACGTAATACGTTATAACGTTATACCATATGACGTTATACCATATAACGTAATACGTCATAACGTTATACCATATAACGTTATACCATATAACGTTTTACCATATAATGTAATACGTTATAACGTTATAACGTTATACCATATAACGTAATACGTTATAACGTTATACCATATAACGTAATGCGTTATAACGTTATACCATATAACGTAATACAATATAACTTTATACCATATGACGTTATACCATATACTGTAAAATGTTATAACGTTATATCATATAAGGTATTACGTTATAAACTTATACCATATAACGTATTACGTTATAACGTTATACCATGCGACGTTATACCATATAACGTAATACGTCATAACGTTATACCATATAACGTAATATGTTATAACGTTATACCATATAAGGTATTACGATATAAACTTATACCATATAACGTAATACGTTACAACGTTATACCATACGACGTTATACCATATCACGTAATACGTTATAACGTTATAACATATGACGTTATACCATATCACGTAATAGGCTATAGCGTTATACCATATAACATAATACGTTATAACGTTATACCATATAACGTAATACGTTATAACGTTATAACATATTACGTTATACCATATCACGTAATACGCTATAGCGTTATACCATATAACATAATACGTTATAACGTTATACCATATAACGTAATACGTTATAACGTTATACCATATAACGTAATACAATATAACGTTATACCATATGACGTTATACCATATACCGTAATATGTTATAACGTTATACCATATAAGGTATTACGTTATAATCTTATACCATATAACGTAAAACGTTATAACGTTATACCATGCGACGTTATACCATATAACGTAATACGTTATAACGTTATAACATATGACGTTATACCATATCACGTAATACGCTATAGCGTTATACCATATAACATAATACGTTATAACGTTATACCATATAACGTAATACGTTATAACGTTATACCATATATCGTAATACGTTATGACGTAATACCATATAACGTAATACGTTATAACTTTATTCCATATAACGTAATACGTTATAACGTAATACCATATAACGTAATACGTTATAAATTTATACCATATAACGTAATACGTTATAACGTTGTACCATATAACGTAATACGTTATAACGTTGTACCATATAACGCAATACGTTATAACGTTATACAATATAACGTAATACGTTATAACGTTATAACATATGACGTTATACCATATCACGTAATACGCTATAGCGTTATACCATATAACATAATACGTTATAACGTTATACCATATAACGTAATGCGCTATAACGTTATACCATATAACGTAATACAATATAACGTTATACCTTATGACGTTATACCATATACCGTAATATGTATTAACGTTATATCATATAAGGTATTACGTTATAAACTTATACCATATAACGTAATACGTTATAACGTTATACCATATGACGTTATACCATATAACGTAATACGTCATAACGTTATACCATATAACGTAATACGTCATAACGTTATACCATATAACTTTATACCATATAACGTTTTACCATATAACGTAATACGTTATAACGTTATAACGTTATACCATATAACGTAATACGTTATAACGTTATACCATATAACGTAATACGTTATAACGTTATAACATATGACGTTATACCATATCACGTAATACGCTATAGCGTTATACCATATAACATAATACGTTATAACGTTATACCATATAACGTAATACATTATAACTTTATACTATATAACGTAATACGTTATAACGTTATAACATATGACGTTATACAATATCACGTAATACGCTATAGCGTTATACCATATAACATAATACGTTATAACGTTATACCATATAACGTAATACGTTATAACGTTATACCATATAACGTAATACGTTATAACGTTATAACATATTACGTTATACCATATCACGTAATACACTATAGCGTTATACCATATAACATAATACGTTATTACGTTATACCATATAACGTAATACGTTATAACGTTATACCATATATCGTAATACGTAATGACGTAATACCATATAACGTAATACGTTATAACGTTATTCCATATAACGTAATACGTTATAACGTAATACCATATAACGTAATACGTTATAACATTATAACGTTATACCATATAACGTAATACGTTATAACGTTATACCATATAACATAATACGTTATAACCTTATAACATATGACGTTATACCATATCACGTAATACGCTATAGCGTTATACCATATAACATAATACGTTATAACGTTATACCATATAACGTAATATGTTATAACGTTATACCATATAAGGTATTACGTTATAAACTTATACCATATAACGTAATACGTTACAACGTTATACCATACGACGTTATACCATATCACGTAATACGTTATAACGTTATAACATATTACGTTATACCATATCACGTAATACGCTATAGCGTTATACCATATAACATAATACGTTATAACGTTATACCATATAACGTAATACGTTATAACGTTATACCATATATCGTAATACGTAATGACGTAATACCATATAACGTAATACGTTACAACGTTATTCCATATAACGTAATACGTTATAACGTAATACCATATAACGTAATAGGTTATAACGTTGTACCATATAACGTAATACGTTATAACGTTGTACCATATAACGTAATGCGTTATAACGTTATACCATATAACGTAATACAATATAACGTTATACCATATGACGTTATACCATATACCGTAATATGTTATAACGTTATACCATATAAGGTATTACGTTATAAACTTATACCATATAACGTAATACGTTATAACGTTATACCATGCGACGTTATACCATATCACGTAATACGTTATAACGTTATACCATATAACGTAATACGTTATAACGTTATTCCATATAACGTAATACGTTATAACGTAATACCATATAACGTAAAACGTTATGACGTTATACCATATAACGTAATACGTTATAACGATGTACCATATAACGTAATACGTTATAACGTAATACCATATAACGTAACACGTTATAACGTTGTACCATATAACGTAATACGTTATAACGTTGTACCATATAACGTAATGCGTTATAACGTTATACCATATAACGTAATACAATATAGAGTTATACCATATGACGTTATACCATATACCGTAATATGTTATAACGTTATATCATATAAGGTATTACGTTATAAACTTATACCATATAACGTAATACGTTATAACGTTGTACCATATAACGTATTACGTTCTAACGTTGTACCATATAACGCAATACGTTATAACGTTATACCATATAACGTAATACGTTATAACGTTGTACCATATAACGTAATACGTTATAAAGTTGTACCATATAACGCAATACGTTATAACGTTATACCATATAACGTAATACGTTATAACGTTATAACATATGACGTTATACCATATCACGTAATACGCTATAGCGTTATACCATATAACATAATACGTAATAACGTTATACCATATAACGTAATGCGTTATAACGTTATACCATATAACGTAATACAATATAACTTTATACCATATGACGTTATACCATATACTGTAAAATGTTATAACGTTATATCATATAAGGTATTACGTTATAAACTTATACCATATAACGTAATACGTTATAACGTTATACCATATGACGTTATACCATATAACGTAATACGTCATAACGTTATACCATATAACGTTATACCATATAACGTTTTACCATATAATGTAATACGTTATAACGTTATAACGTTATACCATATAACGTAATACGTTATAACGTTATACCATATAACATAATACGTTACAACCTTATAACATATGACGTTATACCATATCACGTAATACGCTGTAGCGTTATACCATATAACATAATACGTTATAACGTTATACCATATAACGTAATACGTTATAACGTTATACCATATAACGTAATACAATATAACTTTATACCATATGACGTTATACCATATACTGTAAAATGTTATAACGTTATATCATATAAGGTATTACGTTATAAACTTATACCATATAACGTAATACGTTATAACGTTATACCATATGACGTTATACCATATAACGTAATACGTCATAACGTTATACCATATAACGTTATACCATATAACGTTTTACCATATAATGTAATACGTTATAACGTTATAACGTTATACCATATAACGTAATACGTTATAACGTTATACCATATAACGTAATGCGTTATAACGTTATACCATATAACGTAATACAATATAACTTTATACCATATGACGTTATACCATATACTGTAAAATGTTATAACGTTATATCATATAAGGTATTACGTTATAAACTTATACCATATAACGTATTACGTTATAACGTTATACCATGCGACGTTATACCATATAACGTAATACGTCATAACGTTATACCATATAACGTAATATGTTATAACGTTATACCATATAAGGTATTACGATATAAACTTATACCATATAACGTAATACGTTACAACGTTATACCATACGACGTTATACCATATCACGTAATACGTTATAACGTTATAACATATGACGTTATACCATATCACGTAATAGGCTATAGCGTTATACCATATAACATAATACGTTATAACGTTATACCATATAACGTAATACGTTATAACGTTATAACATATTACGTTATACCATATCACGTAATACGCTATAGCGTTATACCATATAACATAATACGTTATAACGTTATACCATATAACGTAATACGTTATAACGTTATACCATATAACGTAATACAATATAACGTTATACCATATGACGTTATACCATATACCGTAATATGTTATAACGTTATACCATATAAGGTATTACGTTATAATCTTATACCATATAACGTAAAACGTTATAACGTTATACCATGCGACGTTATACCATATAACGTAATACGTTATAACGTTATAACATATGACGTTATACCATATCACGTAATACGCTATAGCGTTATACCATATAACATAATACGTTATAACGTTATACCATATAACGTAATACGTTATAACGTTATACCATATATCGTAATACGTTATGACGTAATACCATATAACGTAATACGTTATAACTTTATTCCATATAACGTAATACGTTATAACGTAATACCATATAACGTAATACGTTATAAATTTATACCATATAACGTAATACGTTATAACGTTGTACCATATAACGTAATACGTTATAACGTTGTACCATATAACGCAATACGTTATAACGTTATACAATATAACGTAATACGTTATAACGTTATAACATATGACGTTATACCATATCACGTAATACGCTATAGCGTTATACCATATAACATAATACGTTATAACGTTATACCATATAACGTAATGCGCTATAACGTTATACCATATAACGTAATACAATATAACGTTATACCTTATGACGTTATACCATATACCGTAATATGTATTAACGTTATATCATATAAGGTATTACGTTATAAACTTATACCATATAACGTAATACGTTATAACGTTATACCATATGACGTTATACCATATAACGTAATACGTCATAACGTTATACCATATAACGTAATACGTCATAACGTTATACCATATAACTTTATACCATATAACGTTTTACCATATAACGTAATACGTTATAACGTTATAACGTTATACCATATAACGTAATACGTTATAACGTTATACCATATAACGTAATACGTTATAACGTTATAACATATGACGTTATACCATATCACGTAATACGCTATAGCGTTATACCATATAACATAATACGTTATAACGTTATACCATATAACGTAATACATTATAACTTTATACTATATAACGTAATACGTTATAACGTTATAACATATGACGTTATACAATATCACGTAATACGCTATAGCGTTATACCATATAACATAATACGTTATAACGTTATACCATATAACGTAATACGTTATAACGTTATACCATATAACGTAATACGTTATAACGTTATAACATATTACGTTATACCATATCACGTAATACACTATAGCGTTATACCATATAACATAATACGTTATTACGTTATACCATATAACGTAATACGTTATAACGTTATACCATATATCGTAATACGTAATGACGTAATACCATATAACGTAATACGTTATAACGTTATTCCATATAACGTAATACGTTATAACGTAATACCATATAACGTAATACGTTATAACATTATAACGTTATACCATATAACGTAATACGTTATAACGTTATACCATATAACATAATACGTTATAACCTTATAACATATGACGTTATACCATATCACGTAATACGCTATAGCGTTATGCCATATAACATAATACGTTATAACGTTATACCATATAACGTAATATGTTATAACGTTATACCATATAAGGTATTACGTTATAAACTTATACCATATAACGTAATACGTTACAACGTTATACCATACGACGTTATACCATATCACGTAATACGTTATAACGTTATAACATATTACGTTATACCATATCACGTAATACGCTATAGCGTTATACCATATAACATAATACGTTATAACGTTATACCATATAACGTAATACGTTATAACGTTATACCATATATCGTAATACGTAATGACGTAATACCATATAACGTAATACGTTACAACGTTATTCCATATAACGTAATACGTTATAACGTAATACCATATAACGTAATAGGTTATAACGTTGTACCATATAACGTAATACGTTATAACGTTGTACCATATAACGTAATGCGTTATAACGTTATACCATATAACGTAATACAATATAACGTTATACCATATGACGTTATACCATATACCGTAATATGTTATAACGTTATACCATATAAGGTATTACGTTATAAACTTATACCATATAACGTAATACGTTATAACGTTATACCATGCGACGTTATACCATATCACGTAATACGTTATAACGTTATACCATATAACGTAATACGTTATAACGTTATTCCATATAACGTAATACGTTATAACGTAATACCATATAACGTAAAACGTTATGACGTTATACCATATAACGTAATACGTTATAACGATGTACCATATAACGTAATACGTTATAACGTAATACCATATAACGTAACACGTTATAACGTTGTACCATATAACGTAATACGTTATAACGTTGTACCATATAACGCAATACGTTATAACGTTATACCATATAACGTAATACGTTATAAAGTTATACCATATAACGTAATGCGTTATAGCGTTATACCATATAACGTAATACAATATAACGTTATACCATATGACGTTATACCATATACCGTAATATGTTATAACGTTATATCATATAAGGTATTACGTTATAAACTTATACCATATAACGTAATTCGTTATAACGTTATACCATATGACGTTATACCATATAACGTAATACGTTATAACGTTATACCATATAACGTAATACGTTATAACGTAATACCATATAACGTAATACGTTATAACGTTGTACCGTATAACGTAATACGTTATAACGTTGTACCATATAACGTAATGCGTTATAACGTTATACCATATAACGTAATACAATATAGAGTTATACCATATGACGTTATACCATATACCGTAATATGTTATAACGTTATATCATATAAGGTATTACGTTATAAACTTATACCATATAACGTAATACGTTATAACGTTATACCATATGACGTTATACCATATAACGTAATACGTTATAACGTTATACCATATAACGTAATACGTTATAACGTTGTACCATATAACGTATTACGTTCTAACGTTGTACCATATAACGCAATACGTTATAACGTTATACCATATAACGTAATACGTTATAACGTTGTACCATATAACGTAATACGTTATAAAGTTGTACCATATAACGCAATACGTTATAACGTTATACCATATAACGTAATACGTTATAACGTTATAACATATGACGTTACACCATATCACGTAATACGCTATAGCGTTATACCATATAACATAATACGTAATAACGTTATACCATATAACGTAATGCGTTATAACGTTATACCATATAACGTAATACAATATAACTTTATACCATATGACGTTATACCATATACTGTAAAATGTTATAACGTTATATCATATAAGGTATTACGTTATAAACTTATACCATATAACGTAATACGTTATAACGTTATACCATATGACGTTATACCATATAACGTAATACGTCATAACGTTATACCATATAACGTTATACCATATAACGTTTTACCATATAATGTAATACGTTATAACGTTATAACGTTATACCATATAACGTAATACGTTATAACGTTATACCATATAACATAATACGTTACAACCTTATAACATATGACGTTATACCATATCACGTTATACGCTATAGCGTTATACCATATAACATAATACGTTATAACGTTATACCATATAACGTAATACGTTATAACGTTATACCATATAACGTAATACAATATAACGTTATACCATATGACGTTATACCATATACCGTAATATGTTATAACGTTATACCATATAAGGTATTACGTTATAAACTTATACCATATAACGTATTACGTTATAACGTTATACCATGCGACGTTATGCCATATCACGTAATACGTTATAACGTTATACCATATAACGTAATACGTTATAACGTAATACGTTATAACGTTTTACCATATATCGTAATACGTTATGACGTAACACCATATAACGTAATTCGTTATAACGTTATTCCATATAACGTAATACATTATAACGTAATACCATATAACGTAAAACGTTATAACGTTATACCATATGACGTAATACGTTATAACGATGTACCATATAACGTAAAACGTTATAACGTTATACCATATATCGTAATACGTTATGACGTAATACCATATAACGTAATACGTTATAACGTTATTCCATATAACGTAATACGTTTTAACGTAATACCATATAACGTAATACGTTATAACGTTATACCATATAACGTAATACGTTATAACGCTGTACCATATAACGTAATACGTTATAACGTTGTACCATATAACGCAAATACGTTATAACGTTATACCATATAACGTAATACGTTATAACGTTATAACATATGACGTTATACCATATCACGTAATACGCTATAGTGTTATACCATATAACATAATACGTTATAACGTTATACCATATAACGTAATGCGTTATATCGTTATACCATATAACGTAATACAATATAACGTTATACCATATGACGTTATACCATATAACGTAATACGTCATAACGTTATACCATATAACGTAATATGTTATAACGTTATACCATATAAGGTATTACGATATAAACTTATACCATATAACGTAATACGTTACAACGTTATACCATACGACGTTATACCATATCACGTAATACGTTATAACGTTATAACATATGACGTTATACCATATCACGTAATAGGCTATAGCGTTATACCATATAACATAATACGTTATAACGTTATACCATATAACGTAATACGTTATAACGTTATAACATATTACGTTATACCATATCACGTAATACGATATAGCGTTATACCATATAACATAATACGTTATAACGTTATACCATATAACGTAATACGTTATAACGTTATACCATATAACGTAATACAATATAACGTTATACCATATGACGTTATACCATATACCGTAATATGTTATAACGTTATACCATATAAGGTATTACGTTATAATCTTATACCATATAACGTAAAACGTTATAACGTTATACCATGCGACGTTATACCATATCACGTAATACGTTATAACGTTATACCATATAACGTAATACGTTATAACGTTGTACCATATAACGTAATACGTTATAACGTAATACCATATAACGTAATACGTTATAACGTTGTACCGTATAACGTAATACGTTATAACGTTGTACCATATGACGTTATACCATATAACGTAATACGTTATAACGTTATACCATATAACGTAATACGTTATAACGTAATACCATATAACGTAATACGTTATAACGTTGTACCGTATAACGTAATACGTTATAACGTTGTACCATATAACGTAATGCGTTATAACGTTATACCATATAACGTAATACAATATAGAGTTATACCATATGACGTTATACCATATACCGTAATATGTTATAACGTTATATCATATAAGGTATTACGTTATAAACTTATACCATATAACGTAATACGTTATAACGTTATACCATATGACGTTATACCATATAACGTAATACGTTATAACGTTATACCATATAACGTAATACGTTATAACGTTGTACCATATAACGTATTACGTTCTAACGTTGTACCATATAACGCAATACGTTATAACGTTATACCATATAACGTAATACGTTATAACGTTGTACCATATAACGTAATACGTTATAAAGTTGTACCATATAACGCAATACGTTATAACGTTATACCATATAACGTAATACGTTATAACGTTATAACATATGACGTTATACCATATCACGTAATACGCTATAGCGTTATACCATATAACATAATACGTAATAACGTTATACCATATAACGCAATACGTTATAACGTTATACCATATAACGTAATACAATATAACTTTATACCATATGACGTTATACCATATACTGTAAAATGTTATAACGTTATATCATATAAGGTATTACGTTATAAACTTATACCATATAACGTAATACGTTATAACGTTATACCATATGACGTTATACCATATAACGTAATACGTCATAACGTTATACCATATAACGTTATACCATATAACGTTTTACCATATAATGTAATACGTTATAACGTTATAACGTTATACCATATAACGTAATACGTTATAACGTTATACCATATAACATAATACGTTACAACCTTATAACATATGACGTTATACCATATCACGTAACACGTTATAGCGTTATACCATATAACATAATACGTTATAACGTTATACCATATAACGTAATACGTTATAACGTTATACCATATAACGTAATACAATATAACGTTATACCATATGACGTTATACCATATACCGTAATATGTTATAACGTTATACCATATAAGGTATTACGTTATAAACTTATACCATATAACGTATTACGTTATAACGTTATACCATGCGACGTTATGCCATATCACGTAATACGTTATAACGTTATACCATATAACGTAATACGTTATAACGTAATACGTTATAACGTTTTACCATATATCGTAATACGTTATGACGTAACACCATATAACGTAATTCGTTATAACGTTATTCCATATAACGTAATACATTATAACGTAATACCATATAACGTAAAACGTTATAACGTTATACCATATGACGTAATACGTTATAACGATGTACCATATAACGTAAAACGTTATAACGTTATACCATATATCGTAATACGTTATGACGTAATACCATATAACGTAATACGTTATAACGTTATTCCATATAACGTAATACGTTTTAACGTAATACCATATAACGTAATACGTTATAACGTTATACCATATAACGTAATACGTTATAACGCTGTACCATATAACGTAATACGTTATAACGTTGTACCATATAACGCAAATACGTTATAACGTTATACCATATAACGTAATACGTTATAACGTTATAACATATGACGTTATACCATATCACGTAATACGCTATAGTGTTATACCATATAACATAATACGTTATAACGTTATACCATATAACGTAATGCGTTATATCGTTATACCATATAACGTAATACAATATAACGTTATACCATATGACGTTATACCATATAACGTAATACGTCATAACGTTATACCATATAACGTAATATGTTATAACGTTATACCATATAAGGTATTACGATATAAACTTATACCATATAACGTAATACGTTACAACGTTATACCATACGACGTTATACCATATCACGTAATACGTTATAACGTTATAACATATGACGTTATACCATATCACGTAATAGGCTATAGCGTTATACCATATAACATAATACGTTATAACGTTATACCATATAACGTAATACGTTATAACGTTATAACATATTACGTTATACCATATCACGTAATACGATATAGCGTTATACCATATAACATAATACGTTATAACGTTATACCATATAACGTAATACGTTATAACGTTATACCATATAACGTAATACAATATAACGTTATACCATATGACGTTATACCATATACCGTAATATGTTATAACGTTATACCATATAAGGTATTACGTTATAATCTTATACCATATAACGTAAAACGTTATAACGTTATACCATGCGACGTTATACCATATCACGTAATACGTTATAACGTTATACCATATAACGTAATACGTTATAACGTTGTACCATATAACGTAATACGTTATAACGTTGTACCATATAAAGCAATACGTTATAACGTTATACCATATAACGTAATACGTTATAACGTTATAACATATGACGTTATACCATATCACGTAATACGCTATAGCGTTATACCATATAACATAATACGTTATAACGTTATACCATATAACGTAATACGTTATAACGTTATACCATATAACGTAATACAATATAACGTTATACCATATGACGTTATACCATATACCGTAATATGTTATAACGTTATACCATATAAGGTATTACGTTATAAACTTATACCATATAACGTATTACGTTATAACGTTATACCATGCGACGTTATGCCATATCACGTAATACGTTATAACGTTATACCATATAACGTAATACGTTATAACGTAATACGTTATAACGTTTTACCATATATCGTAATACGTTATGACGTAACACCATATAACGTAATTCGTTATAACGTTATTCCATATAACGTAATACATTATAACGTAATACCATATAACGTAAAACGTTATAACGTTATACCATATGACGTAATACGTTATAACGATGTACCATATAACGTAAAACGTTATAACGTTATACCATATATCGTAATACGTTATGACGTAATACCATATAACGTAATACGTTATAACGTTATTCCATATAACGTAATACGTTTTAACGTAATACCATATAACGTAATACGTTATAACGTTATACCATATAACGTAATACGTTATAACGCTGTACCATATAACGTAATACGTTATAACGTTGTACCATATAACGCAAATACGTTATAACGTTATACCACATAACGTAATACGTTATAACGTTATAACATATGACGTTATACCATATCACGTAATACGCTATAGTGTTATACCATATAACATAATACGTTATAACGTTATACCATATAACGTAATGCGTTATATCGTTATACCATATAACGTAATACAATATAACGTTATACCATATGACGTTATACCATATAACGTAATACGTCATAACGTTATACCATATATCGTAATATGTTATAACGTTATACCATATAAGGTATTACGATATAAACTTATACCATATAACGTAATACGTTACAACGTTATACCATACGACGTTATACCATATCACGTAATACGTTATAACGTTATAACATATGACGTTATACCATATCACGTAATAGGCTATAGCGTTATACCATATAACATAATACGTTATAACGTTATACCATATAACGTAATACGTTATAACGTTACAACATATTACGTTATACCATATCACGTAATACGCTATAGCGTTATACCATATAACATAATACGTTATAACGTTATACCATATAACGTAATGCGCTATAACGTTATACCATATAACGTAATACAATATAACGTTATACCTTATGACGTTATACCATATACCGTAATATGTTATAACGTTATATCATATAAGGTATTACGTTATAAACTTATACCATATAACGTAATACGTTATAACGTTATACCATATGACGTTATACCATATAACGTAATACGTCATAACGTTATACCATATAACGTTATACCATATAACGTTTTACCATATAACGTAATACGTTATAACGTTATAACGTTATACCATATACCGTAATATGTTATAACGTTATATCATATAAGGTATTACGTTATAAACTTATACCATATAACGTAATACGTTATAACGTTATACCATATGACGTTATACCATATAACGTAATACGTCATAACGTTATACCATATAACGTTATACCATATAACGTTTTACCATATAACGCAATACGTTATAACGTTATACAATATAACGTAATACGTTATAACGTTATAACATATGACGTTATACCATATCACGTAATACGCTATAGCGTTATACCATATAACATAATACGTTATAACGTTATACCATATAACGTAATGCGCTATAACGTTATACCATATAACGTAATACAATATAACGTTATACCATATGACGTTATACAATATCACGTAATACGCTATAGCGTTATACCATATAACATAATACGTTATAACGTTATACCATATAACGTAATACGTTATAACGTTATAACATATTACGTTATACCATATCACGTAATACACTATAGCGTTATACCATATAACATAATACGTTATTACGTTATACCATATAACGTAATACGTTATAACGTTATACCATATAACGTAATACGTTATAACGTTATAACATATTACGTTATACCATATCACGTAATACGCTATAGTGTTATACCATATAACATAATACGTTATAACGTTATACCATATAACGTAATACGTTATAACGTTATACCATATATCGTAATACGTAATGACGTAATACCATATAACGTAATACGTTATAACGTTATACCATATAACATAATACGTTATAACCTTATAACATATGACGTTATACCATATCACGTAATACGCTATAGCGTTATACCATATAACATAATACGTTATAACGTTATACCATATAACGTAATGCGCTATAACGTTATACCATATAACGTAATACAATATAACGTTATACCTTATGACGTTATACCATATACCGTAATATGTTATAACGTTATATCATATAAGGTATTACGTTATAAACTTATACCATATAACGTAATACGTTATAACGTTATACCATATGACGTTATACCATATAACGTAATACGTCATAACGTTATACCATATAACGTTATACCATATAACGTTTTACCATATAACGTAATACGTTATAACGTTATAACGTTATACCATATAACGTAATACGTTATAACGTTATACCATATAACGTAATACGTTATAACGTTATAACATATGACGTTATACCATATCACGTAATACGCTATAGCGTTATACCATATAACATAATACGTTATAACGTTATACCATATAACGTAATACATTATAACTTTATACTATATAACGTAATACGTTATAACGTTATAACATATGACGTTATACAATATCACGTAATACGCTATAGCGTTATACCATATAACATAATACGTTATAACGTTATTCCATATAACGTAATACGTTATAACGTTATTCCATATAACGTAATACGTTATAACGTAATACCATATAACGTAATACGTTATAACATTATAACGTTATACCATATAACGTAATACGTTATAACGTTATACCATATAACATAATACGTTATAACCTTATAACATATGACGTTATACCATATCACGTAATACGCTATAGCGTTATACCATATAACATAATACGTTATAACGTTATACCATATAACGTAATATGTTATAACGTTATAACATGTAAGGTATTACGTTATAAACTTATACCATATAACGTAATACGTTACAACGTTATACCATACGACGTTATACCATATCACGTAATACGTTATAACGTTATAACATATGACGTTATACCATATCACGTAATACGCTATAGCGTTATACCATATAACATAATACGTTATAACGTTATACCATATAACGTAATACGTTATAACGTTATAACGTTATACCATATAACGTAATACGTTATAACGTTATACCATATAACGTAATACGTTATAACGTTATACCATATAACGTAATACGTTATAACGTTATAACATATTACGTTATACCATATCACGTAATACGCTATAGCGTTATACCATATAACATAATACGTTATAACGTTATACCATATAACGTAATACGTTATAACGTTATGCCATATATCGTAATACGTAATGACGTAATACCATATAACGTAATACGTTATAACGTTGTACCATATAACGTAATACGTTATAACGTTGTACCATATAAAGCAATACGTTATAACGTTATACCATATAACGTAATACGTTATAACGTTATAACATATGACGTTATACCATATCACGTAATACGCTATAGCGTTATACCATATAACATAATACGTTATAACGTTATACCATATAACGTAATACGTTATAACGTTATACCATATAACGTAATACAATATAACGTTATACCATATGACGTTATACCATATACCGTAATATGTTATAACGTTATACCATATAAGGTATTACGTTATAAACTTATACCATATAACGTATTACGTTACAACGTTATACCATGCGACGTTATGCCATATCACGTAATACGTTATAACGTTATACCATATAACGTAATACGTTATAACGTAATACGTTATAACGTTTTACCATATATCGTAATACGTTATGACGTAACACCATATAACGTAATTCGTTAAAACGTTATTCCATATAACGTAATACATTATAACGTAATACCATATAACGTAAAACGTTATAACGTTATACCATATGACGTAATACGTTATAACGATGTACCATATAACGTAAAACGTTATAACGTTATACCATATATCGTAATACGTTATGACGTAATACCATATAACGTAATACGTTATAACGTTATTCCATATAACGTAATACGTTTTAACGTAATACCATATAACGTAATACGTTATAACGTTATACCATATAACGTAATACGTTATAACGCTGTACCATATAACGTAATACGTTATAACGTTGTACCATATAACGCAAATACGTTATAACGTTATACCATATAACGTAATACGTTATAACGTTATAACATATGACGTTATACCATATCACGTAATACGCTATAGTGTTATACCATATAACATAATACGTTATAACGTTATACCATATAACGTAATGCGTTATATCGTTATACCATATAACGTAATACAATATAACGTTATACCATATGACGTTATACCATATAACGTAATACGTCATAACGTTATACCATATATCGTAATATGTTATAACGTTATACCATATAAGGTATTACGATATAAACTTATACCATATAACGTAATACGTTACAACGTTATACCATACGACGTTATACCATATCACGTAATACGTTATAACGTTATAACATATGACGTTATACCATATCACGTAATAGGCTATAGCGTTATACCATATAACATAATACGTTATAACGTTATACCATATAACGTAATACGTTATAACGTTATAACATATTACGTTATACCATATCACGTAATACGCTATAGCGTTATACCATATAACATAATACGTTATAACGTTATACCATATAACGTAATGCGCTATAACGTTATACCATATAACGTAATACAATATAACGTTATACCTTATGACGTTATACCATATACCGTAATATGTTATAACGTTATATCATATAAGGTATTACGTTATAAACTTATACCATATAACGTAATACGTTATAACGTTATACCATATGACGTTATACCATATAACGTAATACGTCATAACGTTATACCATATAACGTTATACCATATAACGTTTTACCATATAACGTAATACGTTATAACGTTATAACGTTATACCATATACCGTAATATGTTATAACGTTATATCATATAAGGTATTACGTTATAAACTTATACCATATAACGTAATACGTTATAACGTTATACCATATGACGTTATACCATATAACGTAATACGTCATAACGTTATACCATATAACGTTATACCATATAACGTTTTACCATATAACGCAATACGTTATAACGTTATACAATATAACGTAATACGTTATAACGTTATAACATATGACGTTATACCATATCACGTAATACGCTATAGCGTTATACCATATAACATAATACGTTATAACGTTATACCATATAACGTAATGCGCTATAACGTTATACCATATAACGTAATACAATATAACGTTATACCATATGACGTTATACAATATCACGTAATACGCTATAGCGTTATACCATATAACATAATACGTTATAACGTTATACCATATAACGTAATACGTTATAACGTTATACCATATATCGTAATACGTAATGACGTAATACCATATAACGTAATACGTTATAACGTTATACCATATAACATAATACGTTATAACCTTATAACATATGACGTTATACCATATCACGTAATACGCTATAGCGTTATACCATATAACATAATACGTTATAACGTTATACCATATAACGTAATGCGCTATAACGTTATACCATATAACGTAATACAATATAACGTTATACCTTATGACGTTATACCATATACCGTAATATGTTATAACGTTATATCATATAAGGTATTACGTTATAAACTTATACCATATAACGTAATACGTTATAACGTTATACCATATGACGTTATACCATATAACGTAATACGTCATAACGTTATACCATATGACGTTATACCATATAACGTAATACGTCATAACGTTATACCATATAACGTTATACCATATAACGTTTTACCATATAACGTAATACGTTATAACGTTATAACGTTATACCATATAACGTAATACGTTATAACGTTATACCATATAACGTAATACGTTATAACGTTATAACATATGACGTTATACCATATCACGTAATACGCTATAGCGTTATACCATATAACATAATACGTTATAACGTTATACCATATAACGTAATACGTTATAACGTTATACCATATAACGTAATACAATATAACGTTATACCATATGACGTTATACCATATACCGTAATATGTTATAACGTTATACCATATAAGGTATTACGTTATAAACTTATACCATATAACGTATTACGTTATAACGTTATACCATGCGACGTTATGCCATATCACGTAATACGTTATAACGTTATACCATATAACGTAATACGTTATAACGTAATACGTTATAACGTTTTACCATATATCGTAATACGTTATGACGTAACACCATATAACGTAATTCGTTATAACGTTATTCCATATAACGTAATACATTATAACGTAATACCATATAACGTAAAACGTTATAACGTTATACCATATGACGTAATACGTTATAACGATGTACCATATAACGTAAAACGTTATAACGTTATACCATATATCGTAATACGTTATGACGTAATACCATATAACGTAATACGTTATAACGTTATTCCATATAACGTAATACGTTTTAACGTAATACCATATAACGTAATACGTTATAACGTTATACCATATAACGTATTACGTTACAACGTTATACCATGCGACGTTATGCCATATCACGTAATACGTTATAACGTTATACCATATAACGTAATACGTTATAACGTAATACGTTATAACGTTTTACCATATATCGTAATACGTTATGACGTAACACCATATAACGTAATTCGTTAAAACGTTATTCCATATAACGTAATACATTATAACGTAATACCATATAACGTAAAACGTTATAACGTTATACCATATGACGTAATACGTTATAACGATGTACCATATAACGTAAAACGTTATAACGTTATACCATATATCGTAATACGTTATGACGTAATACCATATAACGTAATACGTTATAACGTTATTCCATATAACGTAATACGTTTTAACGTAATACCATATAACGTAATACGTTATAACGTTATACCATATAACGTAATACGTTATAACGCTGTACCATATAACGTAATACGTTATAACGTTGTACCATATAACGCAAATACGTTATAACGTTATACCATATAACGTAATACGTTATAACGTTATAACATATGACGTTATACCATATCACGTAATACGCTATAGTGTTATACCATATAACATAATACGTTATAACGTTATACCATATAACGTAATGCGTTATATCGTTATACCATATAACGTAATACAATATAACGTTATACCATATGACGTTATACCATATAACGTAATACGTCATAACGTTATACCATATATCGTAATATGTTATAACGTTATACCATATAAGGTATTACGATATAAACTTATACCATATAACGTAATACGTTACAACGTTATACCATACGACGTTATACCATATCACGTAATACGTTATAACGTTATAACATATGACGTTATACCATATCACGTAATAGGCTATAGCGTTATACCATATAACATAATACGTTATAACGTTATACCATATAACGTAATACGTTATAACGTTATAACATATTACGTTATACCATATCACGTAATACGCTATAGCGTTATACCATATAACATAATACGTTATAACGTTATACCATATAACGTAATGCGCTATAACGTTATACCATATAACGTAATACAATATAACGTTATACCTTATGACGTTATACCATATACCGTAATATGTTATAACGTTATATCATATAAGGTATTACGTTATAAACTTATACCATATAACGTAATACGTTATAACGTTATACCATATGACGTTATACCATATAACGTAATACGTCATAACGTTATACCATATAACGTTATACCATATAACGTTTTACCATATAACGTAATACGTTATAACGTTATAACGTTATACCATATACCGTAATATGTTATAACGTTATATCATATAAGGTATTACGTTATAAACTTATACCATATAACGTAATACGTTATAACGTTATACCATATGACGTTATACCATATAACGTAATACGTCATAACGTTATACCATATAACGTTATACCATATAACGTTTTACCATATAACGCAATACGTTATAACGTTATACAATATAACGTAATACGTTATAACGTTATAACATATGACGTTATACCATATCACGTAATACGCTATAGCGTTATACCATATAACATAATACGTTATAACGTTATACCATATAACGTAATGCGCTATAACGTTATACCATATAACGTAATACAATATAACGTTATACCATATGACGTTATACAATATCACGTAATACGCTATAGCGTTATACCATATAACATAATACGTTATAACGTTATACCATATAACGTAATACGTTATAACGTTATACCATATATCGTAATACGTAATGACGTAATACCATATAACGTAATACGTTATAACGTTATACCATATAACATAATACGTTATAACCTTATAACATATGACGTTATACCATATCACGTAATACGCTATAGCGTTATACCATATAACATAATACGTTATAACGTTATACCATATAACGTAATGCGCTATAACGTTATACCATATAACGTAATACAATATAACGTTATACCTTATGACGTTATACCATATACCGTAATATGTTATAACGTTATATCATATAAGGTATTACGTTATAAACTTATACCATATAACGTAATACGTTATAACGTTATACCATATGACGTTATACCATATAACGTAATACGTCATAACGTTATACCATATGACGTTATACCATATAACGTAATACGTCATAACGTTATACCATATAACGTTATACCATATAACGTTTTACCATATAACGTAATACGTTATAACGTTATAACGTTATACCATATAACGTAATACGTTATAACGTTATACCATATAACGTAATACGTTATAACGTTATAACATATGACGTTATACCATATCACGTAATACGCTATAGCGTTATACCATATAACATAATACGTTATAACGTTATACCATATAACGTAATACGTTATAACGTTATACCATATAACGTAATACAATATAACGTTATACCATATGACGTTATACCATATACCGTAATATGTTATAACGTTATACCATATAAGGTATTACGTTATAAACTTATACCATATAACGTATTACGTTATAACGTTATACCATGCGACGTTATGCCATATCACGTAATACGTTATAACGTTATACCATATAACGTAATACGTTATAACGTAATACGTTATAACGTTTTACCATATATCGTAATACGTTATGACGTAACACCATATAACGTAATTCGTTATAACGTTATTCCATATAACGTAATACATTATAACGTAATACCATATAACGTAAAACGTTATAACGTTATACCATATGACGTAATACGTTATAACGATGTACCATATAACGTAAAACGTTATAACGTTATACCATATATCGTAATACGTTATGACGTAATACCATATAACGTAATACGTTATAACGTTATTCCATATAACGTAATACGTTTTAACGTAATACCATATAACGTAATACGTTATAACGTTATACCATATAACGTAATACGTTATAACGCTGTACCATATAACGTAATACGTTATAACGTTGTACCATATAGCGCAAATACGTTATAACGTTATACCATATAACGTAATACGTTATAACGTTATAACATATGACGTTATACCATATCACGTAATAGGCTATAGCGTTATACCATATAACATAATACGTTATAACGTTATACCATATAACGTAATACGTTATAACGTTATAACATATTACGTTATACCATATCACGTAATACGCTATAGCGTTATACCATATAACATAATACGTTATAACGTTATACCATATAACGTAATACGTTATAACGTTATACCATATAACGTAATACAATATAACGTTATACCATATGACGTTATACCATATACCGTAATATGTTATAACGTTATACCATATAAGGTATTACGTTATAATCTTATACCATATAACGTAAAACGTTATAACGTTATACCATGCGACGTTATACCATATCACGTAATACGTTATAACGTTATACCATATAACGTAATACGTTATAACGTTGTACCATATAACGTAATACGTTATAACGTTGTACCATATAAAGCAATACGTTATAACGTTATACCATATAACGTAATACGTTATAACGTTATAACATATGACGTTATACCATATCACGTAATGCGCTATAGCGTTATACCATATAACATAATACGTTATAACGATATACCATATAACGTAATACGTTATAACGTTATACCATATACCGTAATACGTTATGACGTAATATCATATAACGTAATACGTTATAACGTTATACCATATAACGTAATGCGCTATAACGTTATACCATATAACGTAATACAATATAACGTTATACCTTATGACGTTATACCATATACCGTAATATGTTATAACGTTATATCATATAAGGTATTACGTTATAAACTTATACCATATAACGTAATACGTTATAACGTTATACCATATGACGTTATACCATATAACGTAATACGTCATAACGTTATACCATATAACGTTATACCATATAACGTTTTACCATATAACGTAATACGTTATAACGTTATAACGTTATACCATATAACGTAATACGTTATAACGTTATACCATATAACGTAATACGTTATAACGTTATACCATATAACGTAATACGTTATAACGTTATAACATATGACGTTATACCATATCACGTAATACGCTATAGCGTTATACCATATAACATAATACGTTATAACGTTATACCATATAACGTAATACATTATAACTTTATACTATATAACGTAATACGTTATAACGTTATAACATATGACGTTATACAATATCACGTAATACGCTATAGCGTTATACCATATAACATAATACGTTATAACGTTATACCATATAACGTAATACGTTATAACGTTATACCATATAACGTAATACGTTATAACGTTATAACATATTACGTTATACCATATCACGTAATACGCTATAGCGTTATACCATATAACATAATACGTTATAACGTTATACCATATAACCTAATACGTTATAACGTTATACCATATATCGTAATACGCAATGACGTAATACCATATAACGTAATACGTTATAACGTTATACCATATAACATAATACGTTATAACCTTATAACATATGACGTTATACCATATCACGTAATACGCTATAGCGTTATACCATATAACATATAACGTTATAACGTTATACCATATAACGTAATGCGCTATAACGTTATACCATATAACGTAATACAATATAACGTTATACCTTATGACGTTATACCATATACTGTAATATGTTATAACGTTATATCATATAAGGTATTACGTTATAAACTTATACCATATAACGTAATACGTTATAACGTTATACCATATGACGTTATACCATATAACGTAATACGTCATAACGTTATACCATATAACGTTATTCCATATAACGTTTTACCATATAACGTAATACGTTATAACGTTATAACGTTATACCATATAACGTAATACGTTATAACGTTATACCATATAACGTAATACGTTATAACGTTATAACATATGACGTTATACCATATCACGTAATACGCTATAGCGTTATACCATATAACATAATACGTTATAACGTTATACCATATAACGTAATACATTATAACTTTATACCATATAACGTAATACGTTATAACGTTATAACATATGACGTTATACAATATCACGTAATACGCTATAGCGTTATACCATATAACATAATACGTTATAACGTTATTCCATATAGCGTAATACGTTATAACGTAATACCATATAACGTAATACGTTATAACATTATAACGTTATACCATATAACGTAATACGTTATAACGTTATACCATATAACATAATACGTTATAACCTTATAACATATGACGTTATACCATATCACGTAATACGCTATAGCGTTATACCATATAACATAATACGTTATAACGTTATACCATATAACGTAATATGTTATAACGTTATACCATATAAGGTATTACGTTATAAACTTATACCATATAACGTAATACGTTACAACGTTATACCATACGACGTTATACCATATCACGTAATACGTTATAACGTTATAACATATGACGTTATACCATATCACGTAATACGCTATAGCGTTATACCATATAACATAATACGTTATAACGTTATACCATATAACGTAATACATTATAACTTTATACCATATAACGTAATACGTTATAACGTTATAACATATGACGTTATACAATATCACGTAATACGCTATAGCGTTATACCATATAACATAATACGTTATAACGTTATTCCATATAACGTAATACGTTATAACGTAATACCATATAACGTAATACGTTATAACATTATAACGTTATACCATATCACGTAATACGCTATAGCGTTATACCATATAACATAATACGTTATAACGTTATACCATATAACGTAATGCGCTATAACGTTATACCATATAACGTAATACAATATAACGTTATACCTTATGACGTTATACCATATACCGTAATATGTTATAACGTTATATCATATAAGGTATTACGTTATAAACTTATACCATATAACGTAATACGTTATAACGTTATACCATATGACGTTATACCATATAACGTAATACGTCATAACGTTATACCATATAACGTTATACCATATAACGTTTTACCATATAACGTAATACGTTATAACGTTATAACGTTATACCATATAACGTAATACGTTATAACGTTATACCATATAACGTAATACGTTATAACGTTATACCATATAACGTAATACGTTATAACGTTATAACATATGACGTTATACCATATCACGTAATACGCTATAGCGTTATACCATATAACATAATACGTTATAACGTTATACCATATAACGTAATACATTATAACTTTATACTATATAACGTAATACGTTATAACGTTATAACATATGACGTTATACAATATCACGTAATACGCTATAGCGTTATACCATATAACATAATACGTTATAACGTTATACCATATAACGTAATACGTTATAACGTTATACCATATAACGTAATACGTTATAACGTTATAACATATTACGTTATACCATATCACGTAATACGCTATAGCGTTATACCATATAACATAATACGTTATAACGTTATACCATATAACGTAATACGTTATAACGTTATACCATATATCGTAATACGTAATGACGTAATACCATATAACGTAATACGTTATAACGTTATACCATATAACATAATACGTTATAACCTTATAACATATGACGTTATACCATATCACGTAATACGCTATAGCGCTATACCATATAACATATAACGTTATAACGTTATACCATATAACGTAATGCGCTATAACGTTATACCATATAACGTAATACAATATAACGTTATACCTTATGACGTTATACCATATACCGTAATATGTTATAACGTTATATCATATAAGGTATTACGTTATAAACTTATACCATATAACGTAATACGTTACAACGTTATACCATATGACGTTATACCATATAACGTAATACGTCATAACGTTATACCATATAACGTTATACCATATAACGTTTTACCATATAACGTAATACGTTATAACGTTATAACGTTATACCATATAACGTAATACGTTATAACGTTATACCATATAACGTAATACGTTATAACGTTATAACATATGACGTTATACCATATCACGTAATACGCTATAGCGTTATACCATATAACATAATACGTTATAACGTTATACCATATAACGTAATACATTATAACTTTATACCATATAACGTAATACGTTATAACGTTATAACATATGACGTTATACAATATCACGTAATACGCTATAGCGTTATACCATATAACATAATACGTTATAACGTTATTCCATATAACGTAATACGTTATAACGTAATACCATATAACGTAATACGTTATAACATTATAACGTTATACCATATAACGTAATACGTTATAACGTTATACCATATAACATAATACGTTATAACCTTATAACATATGACGTTATACCATATCACGTAATACGCTATAGCGTTATACCATATAACATAATACGTTATAACGTTATACCATATAACGTAATATGTTATAACGTTATACCATATAAGGTATTACGTTATAAACTTATACCATATAACGTAATACGTTACAACGTTATACCATACGACGTTATACCATATCACGTAATACGTTATAACGTTATAACATATGACGTTATACCATATCACGTAATACGCTATAGCGTTATACCATATAACATAATACGTTATAACGTTATACCATATAACGTAATACGTTATAACGTTATAGCGTTATACCATATAACGTAATACGTTATAACGTTATACCATATAACGTAATACGTTATAACGTTATACCATATAACGTAATACGTTACAACGTTATACCATACGACGTTATACCATATCACGTAATACGTTATAACGTTATAACATATGACGTTATACCATATCACGTAATACGCTATAGCGTTATACCATATAACATAATACGTTATAACGTTATACCATATAACGTAATACGTTATAACGTTATAGCGTTATACCATATAACGTAATACGTTATAACGTTATACCATATAACGTAATACGTTATAACGTTATACCATATAACGTAATACGTTATAACGTTATAACATATTACGTTATACCATATCACGTAATACGCTATAGCGTTATACCATATAACATAATACGTTATAACGTTATACCATATAACGTAATACGTTATAACGTTATACCATATATCGTAATACGTAATGACGTAATACCATATAACGTAATACGTTATAACGTTATTCCATATAACGTAATACGTTATGACGTAATACCATATAACGTAATACGTTATAACTTTATTCCATATAACGTAATACGTTATAACGTACTACCATATAACGTAATACGTTATAAATTTATACCATATAACGTAATACGTTATAACGTTGTACCATATAACGTAATACGTTATAACGTTGTACCATATAAAGCAATACGTTATAACGTTATACCATATAACGTAATACGTTATAACGTTATAACATATGACGTTATACCATATCACGTAATACGCTATAGCGTTATACCATATAACATAATACGTTATAACGATATACCATATAACGTAATACGTTATAACGTTATACCATATACCGTAATACGTTATGACGTAATACCATATAACGTAATACGTTATAACTTTATTCCATATAACGTAATACGTTATAACGTAATACCATATAACGTAATACGTTATAAATTTATACCATATAACGTAATACGTTATAACGTTGTACCATATAACGTAATGCGTTATAACGTTGTACCATATAACGCAATACGTTATAACGTTATACAATATAACGTAATACGTTATAACGTTATAACATATGACGTTATACCATATCACGTAATACGCTATAGCGTTATACCATATAACATAATACGTTATAACGTTATACCATATAACGTAATGCGCTATAACGTTATACCATATAACGTGATACAATATAACGTTATACCTTATGACGTTATACCATATACCGTAATATGTTATAACGTTATATCATATAAGGTATTACGTTATAAACTTATACCATATAACGTAATACGTTATAACGTTATACCATATGACGTTATACCATATAACGTAATACGTCATAACGTTATACCATATAACGTTATACCATATAACGTTTTACCATATACCGTAATATGTTATAACGTTATACCATATAAGGTATTACGTTATAAACTTATACCATATAACGTATTACGATATAACGTTATACCATGCGACGTTATGCCATATCACGTAATACGCTATAGCGTTATACCATATAACATAATACGTTATAACGTTATACCATATAACGTAATACGTTATAACGTTATACCATATATCGTAATACGTAATGACGTAATACCATATAACGTAATACGTTATAACGTTATTCCATATAACGTAATACGTTATGACGTAATACCATATAACGTAATACGTTATAACTTTATTCCATATAACGTAATACGTTATAACGTACTACCATATAACGTAATACGTTATAAATTTATACCATATAACGTAATACGTTATAACGTTGTACCATATAACGTAATACGTTATAACGTTGTACCATATAAAGCAATACGTTATAACGTTATACCATATAACGTAATACGTTATAACGTTATAACATATGACGTTATACCATATCACGTAATACGCTATAGCGTTATACCATATAACATAATACGTTATAACGATATACCATATAACGTAATACGTTATAACGTTATACCATATACCGTAATACGTTATGACGTAATACCATATAACGTAATACGTTATAACTTTATTCCATATAACGTAATACGTTATAATGTAATACCATATAACGTAATACGTTATAAATTTATACCATATAACGTAATACGTTATAACGTTGTACCATATAACGTAATGCGTTATAACGTTGTACCATATAACGCAATACATTATAACGTTATACAATATAACGTAATACGTTATAACGTTATAACATATGACGTTATACCATATCACGTAATACGCTATAGCGTTATACCATATAACATAATACGTTATAACGTTATACCATATAACGTAATGCGCTATAACGTTATACCATATAACGTAATACAATATAACGTTATACCTTATGACGTTATACCATATACCGTAATATGTTATAACGTTATATCATATAAGGTATTACGTTATAAACTTATACCATATAACGTAATACGTTATAACGTTATACCATATGACGTTATACCATATAACGTAATACGTCATAACGTTATACCATATAACGTTATACCATATAACGTTTTACCATATACCGTAATATGTTATAACGTTATACCATATAAGGTATTACGTTATAAACTTATACCATATAACGTATTACGATATAACGTTATACCATGCGACGTTATGCCATATCACGTAATACGTTATAACGTTATACCATATAACGTAATACGTTATAACGTAATACGTTATAACGTTTTACCATATATCGTAATACGTTATGACGTAACACCATATAACGTAATTCGTTATAACGTTATTCCATATAACGTAATACATTATAACGTAATACCATATAACGTAAAACGTTATAACGTTATACCATATAACGTAATACGTTATAATGCTGTACCATATAACGTAAAAAGTTATAACGTTATACCATATATCGTAATACGTTATGACGTAATACCATATAACGTAATACGTTATAACGTTATTCCATATAACGTAATACGTTTTAACGTAATACCATATAACGTAATACGTTATAACGTTATACCATATAACGTAATACGTTATAACGCTGTACCATATAACGTAATACGTTATAACGTTGTACCATATAACGCAAATACGTTATAACGTTATACCATATAACGTAATACGTTATAACGTTATAACATATGACGTTATACCATATCACGTAATACGCTATAGTGTTATAACATATAACATAATACGTTATAACGTTATACCATATAACGTAATGCGTTATAACGTTATACCATATAACGTAATACAATATAACGTTATACCATATAAGGTATTACGATATAAACTTATACCATATAACGTAATACGTTACAACGTTATACCATACGACGTTATACCATATCACGTAATACGTTATAACGTTATAACATATGACGTTATACCATATCACGTAATAGGCTATAGCGTTATACCATATAACATAATACGTTATAACGTTATACCATATAACGTAATACGTTATAACGTTATAACATATTACGTTATACCATATCACGTAATACGCTATAGCGTTATACCATATAACATAATACGTTATAACGTTATACCATATAACGTAATACGTTATAACGTTATACCATATAACGTAATACAATATAACGTTATACCATATGACGTTATACCATATACCGTAATATGTTATAACGTTATACCATATAAGGTATTACGTTATAATCTTATACCATATAACGTAAAACGTTATAACGTTATACCATGCGACGTTATACCATATCACGTAATACGTTATAACGTTATACCATATAACGTAATACGTTATAACGTTGTACCATATAACGTAATACGTTATAACGTTGTACCATATAAAGCAATACGTTATAACGTTATACCATATAACGTAATACGTTATAACGTTATAACATATGACGTTATACCATATCACGTAATACGCTATAGCGTTATACCATATAACATAATACGTTATAACGTTATACCATATAACGTAATACGTTATAACGTTATACCATATATCGTAATACGTTATGACGTAATACCATATAACGTAATACGTTATAACTTTATTCCATATAACGTAATACGTTATAACGTAATACCATATAACGTAATACGTTATAAATTTATACCATATAACGTAATACGTTATAACGTTGTACCATATAACGTAATACGTTATAACGTTGTACCATATAACGCAATACGTTATAACGTTATACAATATAACGTAATACGTTATAACGTTATAACATATGACGTTATACCATATCACGTAATACGCTATAGCGTTATACCATATAACATAATACGTTATAACGTTATACCATATAACGTAATGCGCTATAACGTTATACCATATAACGTAATACAATATAACGTTATACCTTATGACGTTATACCATATACCGTAATATGTTATAACGTTATATCATATAAGGTATTACGTTATAAACTTATACCATATAACGTAATACGTTATAACGTTATACCATATGACGTTATACCATATAACGTAATACGTCATAACGTTATACCGTATAACGTTATACCATATAACGTTTTACTATATAACGTAATACGTTATAACGTTATAACGTTATACCATATAACGTAATACGTTATAACGTTATACCATATAACGTAATACGTTATAACGTTATAACATATGACGTTATACCATATCACGTAATACGCTATAGCGTTATACCATATAACATAATACGTTATAACGTTATACCATATAACGTAATACATTATAACTTTATACTATATAACGTAATACGTTATAACGTTATAACATATGACGTTATACAATATCACGTAATACGCTATAGCGTTATACCATATAACATAATACGTTATAACGTTATACCATATAACGTAATACGTTATAACGTTATACCATATAACGTAATACGTTATAACGTTATAACATATTACGTTATACCATATCACGTAATACGCTATAGCGTTATACCATATAACATAATACGTTATAACGTTATACCATATAACGTAATACGTTATAACGTTATACCATATATCGTAATACGTAATGACGTAATACCATATAACGTAATACGTTATAACGTTATTCCATATAACGTAATACGTTATAACGTAATACCATATAACGTAATACGTTATAACATTATAACGTTATACCATATAGCGTAATACGTTATAACGTTATACCATATAACATAATACGTTATAACCTTATAACATATGACGTTATACCATATCACGTAATACGCTATAGCGTTATACCATATAACATAATACGTTATAACGTTATACCATATAACGTAATATGTTATAACGTTATACCATATAAGGTATTACGTTATAAACTTATACCATATAACGTAATACGTTACAACGTTATACCATACGACGTTATACCATATCACGTAATACGTTATAACGTTATAACATATGACGTTATACCATATCACGTAATACGCTTTAGCGTTATACCATATAACATAATACGTTATAACGTTATACCATATAACGTAATACGTTATAACGTTATAACGTTATACCATATAACGTAATACGTTATAACGTTATACCATATAACGTAATACGTTATAACGTTATACCATATAACGTAATACGTTATAACGTTATAACATATTACGTTATACCATATCACGTAATACGCTATAGCGTTATACCATATAACATAATACGTTATAACGTTATACCATATAACGTAATACGTTATAACGTTATACCATATATCGTAATACGTAATGACGTAATACCATATAACGTAATACGTTATAACGTTATTCCATATAACGTAATACGTTATAACGTAATACCATATAACGTAATAGGTTATAACGTTGTACCATATAACGTAATACGTTATAACGTTGTACCATATAACGTAATGCGTTATAACGTTATACCATATAATGTAATACAATATAACGTTATACCATATGACGTTATACCATATACCGTAATATGTTATAACGTTATATCATATAGGGTATTACGTTATAAACTTATACCATATAACGTAATACGTTATAACGTTATACCATATGACGTTATACCATATAACGTAATACGTCATAACGTTATACCATATAACGTTTTACCATATAACGTAATACGTTATAACGTTATAACGTTATACCATATAACGTAATACGTTATAACGTTATACCATATAACGTAATACGTTATAACGTTATAACATATGACGTTATACCATATCACGTAATACGCTATAGCGCTATACCATATAACATAATACGTTATAACGTTATACCATATAACGTAATACGTTATAATGTTATACCATATAACGTAATACGTTATAACGTTATACCATATAACGTAATACGTTATAACATTATAACGTTATACCATATAACGTAATACGTTATAACGTTATACCATATAACATAATACGTTATAACGTTATAACATATGACGTTATACCATATCACGTAATACGCTATAGCGTTATACCATATAACATAATACGTTATAACGTTATACCATATAACGTAATACGTTATAACGTTATTCCATATAACGTAATACGTTATAACGTAATACCATATAACGTAAAACGTTATGACGTTATACCATATAACGTAATACGTTATAACGATGTACCATATAACGTAATACGTTATAACGTAATACCATATAACGTAACACGTTATAACGTTGTACCATATAACGTAATACGTTATAACGTTGTACCATATAACGCAATACGTTATAACGTTATACCATATAACGTAATACGTTATAAAGTTATACCATATAACGTAATGCGTTATAGCGTTTTACCATATAACGTAATACAATATAACGTTATACCATATGACGTTATACCATATACCGTAATATGTTATAACGTTATATCATATAAGGTATTACGTTATAAACTTATACCATATAACGTAATACGTTATAGCGTTATACCATATGACGTTATACCATATAACGTAATACGTTATAACGTTATACCATATAACGTAATACGTTATAACGTAATACCATATAACGTAATACGTTATAACGTTGTACCGTATAACGTAATACGTTATAACGTTGTACCATATAACGTAATGCGTTATAACGTTATACCATATAACGTAATACAATATAGAGTTATACCATATGACGTTATACCATATACCGTAATATGTTATAACGTTATATCATATAAGGTATTACGTTATAAACTTATACCATATAACGTAATACGTTATAACGTTATACCATATGACGTTATACCATATAACGTAATACGTTATAACGTTATACCATATAACGTAATACGTTATAACGTTGTGCCATATAACGTAATACGTTATAAAGTTGTACCATATAACGCAATACGTTATAACGTTATACCATATAACGTAATACGTTATAACGTTATAACATATGACGTTATACCATATCACGTAATACGCTATAGCGTTATACCATATAACATAATACGTAATAACGTTATACCATATAACGTAATGCGTTATAACGTTATACCATATAACGTAATACAATATAACTTTATACCATATGACGTTATACCATATACTGTAAAATGTTATAACGTTATATCATATAAGGTATTACGTTATAAACTTATACCATATAACGTAATACGTTATAACGTTATACCATATGACGTTATACCATATAACGTAATACGTCATAACGTTATACCATATAACGTTATACCATACAACGTTTTACCATATAATGTAATACGTTATAACGTTATAACGTTATACCATATAACGTAATACGTTATAACGTTATACCATATAACATAATACGTTATAACCTTATAACATATGACGTTATACCATATCACGTAATACGCTATAGCGTTATACCATATAACATAATACGTTATAACGTTATACCATATAACGTAATACGTTATAACGTTATACCATATAACGTAATACAATATAACGTTATACCATATGACGTTATACCATATACCGTAATATGTTATAACGTTATACCATATAAGGTATTACTTTATAAACTTATACCATATAACGTATTACGTTATAACGTTATACCATGCGACGTTATGCCATATCACGTAATACGTTATAACGTTATACCATATAACGTAATACGTTATAACGTAATACGTTATAACGTTTTACCATATATCGTAATTCGTTATGACGTAACACCATATAACGTAATTCGTTATAACGTTATTCCATATAACGTAATACATTATAACGTAATACCATATAACGTAAAACGTTATAACGTTATACCATATAACGTAATACGTTATAACGTTATACCATATAACGTAATACGTTATAACGTAATACCATATAACGTAATACGTTATAACGTTGTACCGTATAACGTAATACGTTATAACGTTGTACCATATAACGTAATGCGTTATAACGTTATACCATATAACGTAATACAATATAGAGTTATACCATATGACGTTATACCATATACCGTAATATGTTATAACGTTATATCATATAAGGTATTACGTTATAAACTTATACCATATAACGTAATACGTTATAACGTTATACCATATGACGTTATACCATATAACGTAATACGTTATAACGTTATACCATATAACGTAATACGTTATAACGTTGTGCCATATAACGTAATACGTTATAAAGTTGTACCATATAACGCAATACGTTATAACGTTATACCATATAACGTAATACGTTATAACGTTATAACATATGACGTTATACCATATCACGTAATACGCTATAGCGTTATACCATATAACATAATACGTAATAACGTTATACCATATAACGTAATGCGTTATAACGTTATACCATATAACGTAATACAATATAACTTTATACCATATGACGTTATACCATATACTGTAAAATGTTATAACGTTATATCATATAAGGTATTACGTTATAAACTTATACCATATAACGTAATACGTTATAACGTTATACCATATGACGTTATACCATATAACGTAATACGTCATAACGTTATACCATATAACGTTATACCATACAACGTTTTACCATATAATGTAATACGTTATAACGTTATAACGTTATACCATATAACGTAATACGTTATAACGTTATACCATATAACATAATACGTTATAACCTTATAACATATGACGTTATACCATATCACGTAATACGCTATAGCGTTATACCATATAACATAATACGTTATAACGTTATACCATATAACGTAATACGTTATAACGTTATACCATATAACGTAATACAATATAACGTTATACCATATGACGTTATACCATATACCGTAATATGTTATAACGTTATACCATATAAGGTATTACTTTATAAACTTATACCATATAACGTATTACGTTATAACGTTATACCATGCGACGTTATGCCATATCACGTAATACGTTATAACGTTATACCATATAACGTAATACGTTATAACGTAATACGTTATAACGTTTTACCATATATCGTAATTCGTTATGACGTAACACCATATAACGTAATTCGTTATAACGTTATTCCATATAACGTAATACATTATAACGTAATACCATATAACGTAAAACGTTATAACGTTATACCATATAACGTAATACGTTATAACGATGTACCATATAACGTAAAACGTTATAACGTTATACCATATATCGTAATACGTTATGACGTAATACCATATAACGTAATACGTTATAACGTTATTCCATATAACGTAATACGTTTTAACGTAATACCATATAACGTAATACGTTATAACGTTATAACATATTACGTTATACCATATCACGTAATACGCTATAGCGTTATACCATATAACATAATACGTTATAACGTTATACCATATAACGTAATACGTTATAACGTTGTACCATATAACGTAATACGTTATAACGTTGTACCATATAAAGCAATACGTTATAACGTTATACCATATAACGTAATACGTTATAACGTTGTACCATATAACGCAAATACGTTATAACGTTATACCATATAACGTAATACGTTATAACGTTATAACATATGACGTTATACCATATCACGTAATACGCTATAGTGTTATAACATATAACATAATACGTTATAACGTTATACCATATAACGTAATGCGTTATAACGTTATACCATATAACGTAATACAATATAACGTTATACCATATGACGTTATACCATATAACGTAATACGTCATAACGTTATACCATATAACGTAATATGTTATAACGTTATACCATATAAGGTATTACGATATAAACTTATACCATATAACGTAATACGTTACAACGTTATACCATACGACGTTATACCATATCACGTAATACGTTATAACGTTATAACATATGACGTTATACCATATCACGTAATAGGCTATAGCGTTATACCATATAACATAATACGTTATAACGTTATAACGTTATAACATATTACGTTATACCATATCACGTAATACGCTATAGCGTTATACCATATAACATAATACGTTATAACGTTATACCATATAACGTAATACGTTATAACGTTATACCATATAACGTAATACAATATAACGTTATACCATATGACGTTATACCATATACCGTAATATGTTATAACGTTATACCATATAAGGTATTACGTTATAATCTTATACCATATAACGTAAAACGTTATAACGTTATACCATGCGACGTTATACCATATCACGTAATACGTTATAACGTTATACCATATAACGTAATACGTTATAACGTTGTACCATATAACGTAATACGTTATAACGTTGTACCATATAAAGCAATACGTTATAACGTTATACCATATAACGTAATACGTTATAACGTTATAACATATGACGTTATACCATATCACGTAATACGCTATAGCGTTATACCATATAACATAATACGTTATAACGTTATACCATATAACGTAATACGTTATAACGTTATACCATATATCGTAATACGTTATGACGTAATACCATATAACGTAATACGTTATAACTTTATTCCATATAACGTAATACGTTATAACGTAATACCATATAACGTAATACGTTATAAATTTATACCATATAACGTAATACGTTATAACGTTGTACCATATAACGTAATACGTTATAACGTTGTACCATATAACGCAATACGTTATAACGTTATACAATATAACGTAATACGTTATAACGTTATAACATATGACGTTATACCATATCACGTAATACGCTATAGCGTTATACCATATAACATAATACGTTATAACGTTATACCATATAACGTAATGCTCTATAACGTTATACCATATAACGTAATACAATATAACGTTATACCTTATGACGTTATACCATATACCGTAATATGTTATAACGTTATATCATATAAGGTATTACGTTATAAACTTATACCATATAACGTAATACGTTATAACGTTATACCATATGACGTTATACCATATAACGTAATACGTCATAACGTTATACCGTATAACGTTATACCATATAACGTTTTACTATATAACGTAATACGTTATAACGTTATAACGTTATACCATATAACGTAATACGTTATAACGTTATACCATATAACGTAATACGTTATAACGTTATAACATATGACGTTATACCATATCACGTAATACGCTATAGCGTTATACCATATAACATAATACGTTATAACGTTATACCATATAACGTAATACATTATAACTTTATACTATATAACGTAATACGTTATAACGTTATAACATATGACGTTATACAATATCACGTAATACGCTATAGCGTTATACCATATAACATAATACGTTATAACGTTATACCATATAACGTAATACGTTATAACGTTATACCATATAACGTAATACGTTATAACGTTATAACATATTACGTTATACCATATCACGTAATACGCTATAGCGTTATACCATATAACATAATACGTTATAACGTTATACCATATAACGTAATACGTTATAACGTTATACCATATATCGTAATACGTAATGACGTAATACCATATAACGTAATACGTTATAACGTTATTCCATATAACGTAATACGTTATAACGTTATACCATATAACGTAATACGTTATAACATTATAACGTTATACCATATAGCGTAATACGTTATAACGTTATACCATATAACATAATACGTTATAACCTTATAACATATGACGTTATACCATATCACGTAATACGCTATAGCGTTATACCATATAACATAATACGTTATAACGTTATACCATATAACGTAATATGTTATAACGTTATACCATATAAGGTATTACGTTATAAACTTATACCATATAACGTAATACGTTACAACGTTATACCATACGACGTTATACCATATCACGTAATACGTTATAACGTTATAACATATGACGTTATACCATATCACGTAATACGCTTTAGCGTTATACCATATAACATAATACGTTATAACGTTATACCATATAACGTAATACGTTATAACGCTATAACGTTATACCATATAACGTAATACGTTATAACGTTATACCATATAACGTAATACGTTATAACGTTATAACATATTACGTTATACCATATCACGTAATACGCTATAGCGTTATACCATATAACATAATACGTTATAACGTTATACCATATAACGTAATACGTTATAACGTTATACCATATAATGTAATACAATATAACGTTATACCATATGACGTTATACCATATACCGTAATATGTTATAACGTTATATCATATAGGGTATTACGTTATAAACTTATACCATATAACGTAATACGTTATAACGTTATACCATATGACGTTATACCATATAACGTAATACGTCATAACGTTATACCATATAACGTAATACGTTATAACGTTATACCATATAACGTAATACGTTATAACGTTATAACATATGACGTTATACCATATCACGTAATACGCTATAGCGCTATACCATATAACATAATACGTTATAACGTTATACCATATAACGTAATACGTTATAATGTTATACCATATAACGTAATACGTTATAACGTTATACCATATAACGTAATACAATATAACGTTATACCATATGACGTTATACCATATACCGTAATATGTTATAACGTTATACCATATAAGGTATTACGTTATAAACTTATACCATATAACGTAATACGTTATAACGTTATACCATGCGAGGTTATACCATATCACGTAATACGTTATAACGTTATACCATATAACGTAATACGTTATAACGTTATTCCATATAACGTAATACGTTATAACGTAATACCATATAACGTAAAACGTTATGACGTTATACCATATAACGTAATACGTTATAACGATGTACCATATAACGTAATACGTTATAACGTAATACCATATAACGTAACACGTTATAACGTTGTACCATATAACGTAATACGTTATAACGTTGTACCATATAACGCAATACGTTATAACGTTATACCATATAACGTAATACGTTATAAAGTTATACCATATAACGTAATGCGTTATAGCGTTATACCATATAACGTAATACAATATAACGTTATACCATATGACGTTATACCATATACCGTAATATGTTATAACGTTATATCATATAAGGTATTACGTTATAAACTTATACCATATAACGTAATACGTTATAACGTTATACCATATGACGTTATACCATATAACGTAATACGTTATAACGTTATACCATATAACGTAATACGTTATAACGTAATACCATATAACGTAATACGTTATAACGTTGACCGTATAACGTAATACGTTATAACGTTGTACCATATAACGTAATGCGTTATAACGTTATACCATATAACGTAATACAATATAGAGTTATACCATATGACGTTATACCATATACCGTAATATGTTATAACGTTATATCATATAAGGTATTACGTTATAAACTTATACCATATAACGTAATACGTTATAACGTTATACCATATGACGTTATACCATATAACGTAATACGTTATAACGTTATACCATATAACGTAATACGTTATAACGTTGTACCATATAACGTAATACGTTATAAAGTTGTACCATATAACGCAATACGTTATAACGTTATACCATATAACGTAATACGTTATAACGTTATAACATATGACGTTATACCATATCACGTAATACGCTATAGCGTTATACCATATAACATAATACGTAATAACGTTATACCATATAACGTAATGCGTTATAACGTTATACCATATAACGTAATACAATATAACTTTATACCATATGACGTTATACCATATACTGTAAAATGTTATAACGTTATATCATATAAGGTATTACGTTATAAACTTATACCATATAACGTAATACGTTATAACGTTATACCATATGACGTTATACCATATAACGTAATACGTCATAACGTTATACCATATAACGTTTTACCATATAATGTAATACGTTATAACGTTATAACGTTATACCATATAACGTAATACGTTATAACGTTATACCATATAACATAATACGTTATAACCTTATAACATATGACGTTATACCATATCACGTAATACGCTATAGCGTTAAACCATATAACATAATACGTTATAACGTTATACCATATAACGTAATACGTTATAACGTTATACCATATAACGTAATACAATATAACGTTATACCATATGACGTTATACCATATACCGTAATATGTTATAACGTTATACCATATAAGGTATTACTTTATAAACTTATACCATATAACGTATTACGTTATAACGTTATACCATGCGACGTTATGCCATATCACGTAATACGTTATAACGTTATACCATATAACGTAATACGTTATAACGTAATACGTTATAACGTTTTACCATATATCGTAATTCGTTATGACGTAACACCATATAACGTAATTCGTTATAACGTTATTCCATATAACGTAATACATTATAACGTAATACCATATAACGTAAAACGTTATAACGTTATACCATATAACGTAATACGTTATAACGATGTACCATATAACGTAAAACGTTATAACGTTATACCATATATCGTAATACGTTATGACGTAATACCATATAACGTAATACGTTATAACGTTATTCCATATAACGTAATACGTTTTAACGTAATACCATATAACGTAATACGTTATAACGTTATAACATATTACGTTATACCATATCACGTAATACGCTATAGCGTTATACCATATAACATAATACGTTATAACGTTATACCATATAACGTAATACGTTATAACGTTGTGCCATATAACGTAATACGTTATAACGTTGTACCATATAAAGCAATACGTTATAACGTTATACCATATAACGTAATACGTTATAACGTTATAACATATGACGTTATACCATATCACGTAATACGCTATAGCGTTATACCATATAACATAATACGTTATAACGTTATACCATATAACGTAATACGTTATAACGTTATACCATATATCGTAATACGTTATGACGTAATACCATATAACGTAATACGTTATAAATTTATACCATATAACGTAATTCGTTATAACGTTGTACCATATAACGTAATACGTTATAACGTTGTACCATATAACGCAATACGTTATAACGTTATACCATATAACGTAATACGTTATAACGTTATAACATATGACGTTATACCATATCACGTAATACGCTATAGCGTTATACCATATAACATAATACGTTATAACGTTATACCATATAACGTAATACGTTATAACGTTATACCATATAACGGAATACAATATAACGTTATACCATATGACGTTATACCATATACCGTAATATGTTATAACGTTATACCATATAAGGTATTACGTTATAAACTTATACCATATAACGTAATACGTTATAACGTTATACCATGCGACGTTATACCATATCACGTAATACGTTATAACGTTATACCATATCACGTAATACGTTATAACGTTATACCATATAACGTAATACGTTATAACGTAATACGTTATAACGTTATACCATATAACGTAATACGTTATAACGTTATTCCATATAACGTAATACGTTATAACGTAATACTATATAACGTAAAACGTTATAACGTTATACCATATAACGTAATACGTTATAACGATGTACCATATAACGCAATACGTTATAACGTTATACCATATAACGTAATACGTTATAACGTAATACCATATAACGCAATACGTTATAACGTTATGCCATATGACGTTATACCATATCACGTAATACGCTATAGCGTTATACCATATAACATAATACGTTATAACGTTATACCATATAACGTAATACGTTATAACGTTATACCATATAACGTAACACGTTATAACGTAATACCACATAACGTAATACGTTATAACGTTATACCATATGACATGGTACCATATGCCGCAATACGTCATAACGTTATACCATATAACGTTATACCATATAACGTTTTGCTATATAACGTAATACGTTATAACGTTATAACGTTATACCATAAAACGTAATACCATATAACGTAATATGTTGTAACGTTATACCATATAACGTAATACGTTATAACGTTATACCATATAACGTAATACGTTATAACGTTATACCATATAACGTTATACCATATAACGTAATAGGTTATAACGTTATAACATATGACGTTATACCATATCACGTAATACGCTATAGCGTTATACCATATAACATAATACGTTATAACGTAATACGTTATAACGTTTTACCATATATCGTAATACGTTATGACGTACTACCGTATAACGTAATTCGTTATAACGTTATTCCATATAACGTAATACGTTATAACGTAATACCACATAACGTAAAACGTTATAACGTTGTACCATATAACGTAATACGTTATAACGATGTACCATACAACGTAATACGTTATAACGTTATACCATATAACGTAATACGTTATAACGTTATACCATATAACGTTATACCATATAACGTAATAGGTTATAACGTTATAACATATGACGTGATACCATATCACGTAATACGCTATAGCGTTATACCATATAACATAATACGTTATAACTTTATACCATATAACGTAATACGTTATAACGTTATACCATATAACGTAATACGTTATAACGTAATACCATATAACGTAATACGTTATAACGTTATACCATATGACGTTATACCATATACCGTAATATGTTATAACGTTATACCATATAAGGTATTACGTTATAAACTTATACCATATAACGTAATACGTTATAACGTAATACCATGCGACGTTATACCATATCACGTAATACGTTATAACGTTATAGCATATAACGTAATACGTTATAACGTTATACCATATAACGTAATACAATATAACGTTATACCATATGACGTTATACCATATACCGTAATATGATATAACGTTATATCATATAAGGTATTACGTTATAAACTTATACCATATAACGTAATACGTTATAACGTTATACCATATGACGTTATACCATATAACGTAATACGCTATAACGTTATACCATATAACGTAATACGTTATAACGTAATACCATATAACGTAATACGTTATAACGTTGTACCGTATAACGTAATACGTTATAACGTTGTACCATATAACGTAATGCGTTATAACGTTATACCATATAACGTAATACAATATAGAGTTATACCATATGACGTTATACCATATACCGTAATATGTTATAACGTTATATCATATAAGGTATTACGTTATAAACTTATACCATATAACGTAATACGTTATAACGTTATACCATATGACGTTATACCATATAACGTAATACGTTATAACGTTATACCATATAACGTAATACGTTATAACGTTGTACCATATAACGTATTACGTTATAACGTTGTACCATATAACGCAATACGTTATAACGTTATACCATATAACGTAATACGTTATAACGTTGTACCATATAACGTAATACGTTATAAAGTTGTACCATATAACGCAATACGTTATAACGTTATACCATATAACGTAATACGTTATAACGTTATAACATATGACGTTATACCATATCACGTAATACGCTATAGCGTTATACCATATAACATAATACGTAATAACGTTATACCATATAACGTAATGCGTTATAACGTTATACCATATAACGTAATACAATATAACTTTATACCATATGACGTTATACCATATACTGTAAAATGTTATAACGTTATATCATATAAGGTATTACGTTATAAACTTATACCATATAACGTAATACGTTATAACGTTATACCATATGACGTTATACCATATAACGTAATACGTCATAACGTTATACCATATAACGTTATACCATATAACGTTTTACCATATAATGTAATACGTTATAACGTTATAACGTTATACCATATAACGTAATACGTTATAACGTTATACCATATAACGTAATGCGTTATAACGTTATACCATATAACGTAATACAATATAACTTTATACCATATGACGTTATACCATATACTGTAAAATGTTATAACGTTATATCATATAAGGTATTACGTTATAAACTTATACCATATAACGTATTACGTTATAACGTTATACCATGCGACGTTATACCATATAACGTAATACGTCATAACGTTATACCATATAACGTAATATGTTATAACGTTATACCATATAAGGTATTACGATATAAACTTATACCATATAACGTAATACGTTACAACGTTATACCATACGACGTTATACCATATCACGTAATACGTTATAACGTTATAACATATGACGTTATACCATATCACGTAATAGGCTATAGCGTTATACCATATAACATAATACGTTATAACGTTATACCATATAACGTAATACGTTATAACGTTATAACATATTACGTTATACCATATCACGTAATACGCTATAGCGTTATACCATATAACATAATACGTTATAACGTTATACCATATAACGTAATACGTTATAACGTTATACCATATAACGTAATACAATATAACGTTATACCATATGACGTTATACCATATACCGTAATATGTTATAACGTTATACCATATAAGGTATTACGTTATAATCTTATACCATATAACGTAAAACGTTATAACGTTATACCATGCGACGTTATACCATATAACGTAATACGTTATAACGTTATAACATATGACGTTATACCATATCACGTAATACGCTATAGCGTTATACCATATAACATAATACGTTATAACGTTATACCATATAACGTAATACGTTATAACGTTATACCATATATCGTAATACGTTATGACGTAATACCATATAACGTAATACGTTATAACTTTATTCCATATAACGTAATACGTTATAACGTAATACCATATAACGTAATACGTTATAAATTTATACCATATAACGTAATACGTTATAACGTTGTACCATATAACGTAATACGTTATAACGTTGTACCATATAACGCAATACGTTATAACGTTATACAATATAACGTAATACGTTATAACGTTATAACATATGACGTTATACCATATCACGTAATACGCTATAGCGTTATACCATATAACATAATACGTTATAACGTTATACCATATAACGTAATGCGCTATAACGTTATACCATATAACGTAATACAATATAACGTTATACCTTATGACGTTATACCATATACCGTAATATGTATTAACGTTATATCATATAAGGTATTACGTTATAAACTTATACCATATAACGTAATACGTTATAACGTTATACCATATGACGTTATACCATATAACGTAATACGTCATAACGTTATACCATATAACGTAATACGTCATAACGTTATACCATATAACTTTATACCATATAACGTTTTACCATATAACGTAATACGTTATAACGTTATAACGTTATACCATATAACGTAATACGTTATAACGTTATACCATATAACGTAATACGTTATAACGTTATAACATATGACGTTATACCATATCACGTAATACGCTATAGCGTTATACCATATAACATAATACGTTATAACGTTATACCATATAACGTAATACATTATAACTTTATACTATATAACGTAATACGTTATAACGTTATAACATATGACGTTATACAATATCACGTAATACGCTATAGCGTTATACCATATAACATAATACGTTATAACGTTATACCATATAACGTAATACGTTATAACGTTATACCATATAACGTAATACGTTATAACGTTATAACATATTACGTTATACCATATCACGTAATACACTATAGCGTTATACCATATAACATAATACGTTATTACGTTATACCATATAACGTAATACGTTATAACGTTATACCATATATCGTAATACGTAATGACGTAATACCATATAACGTAATACGTTATAACGTTATTCCATATAACGTAATACGTTATAACGTAATACCATATAACGTAATACGTTATAACATTATAACGTTATACCATATAACGTAATACGTTATAACGTTATACCATATAACATAATACGTTATAACCTTATAACATATGACGTTATACCATATCACGTAATACGCTATAGCGTTATACCATATAACATAATACGTTATAACGTTATACCATATAACGTAATATGTTATAACGTTATACCATATAAGGTATTACGTTATAAACTTATACCATATAACGTAATACGTTACAACGTTATACCATACGACGTTATACCATATCACGTAATACGTTATAACGTTATAACATATTACGTTATACCATATCACGTAATACGCTATAGCGTTATACCATATAACATAATACGTTATAACGTTATACCATATAACGTAATACGTTATAACGTTATACCATATATCGTAATACGTAATGACGTAATACCATATAACGTAATACGTTACAACGTTATTCCATATAACGTAATACGTTATAACGTAATACCATATAACGTAATAGGTTATAACGTTGTACCATATAACGTAATACGTTATAACGTTGTACCATATAACGTAATGCGTTATAACGTTATACCATATAACGTAATACAATATAACGTTATACCATATGACGTTATACCATATACCGTAATATGTTATAACGTTATACCATATAAGGTATTACGTTATAAACTTATACCATATAACGTAATACGTTATAACGTTATACCATGCGACGTTATACCATATCACGTAATACGTTATAACGTTATACCATATAACGTAATACGTTATAACGTTATTCCATATAACGTAATACGTTATAACGTAATACCATATAACGTAAAACGTTATGACGTTATACCATATAACGTAATACGTTATAACGATGTACCATATAACGTAATACGTTATAACGTAATACCATATAACGTAACACGTTATAACGTTGTACCATATAACGTAATACGTTATAACGTTGTACCATATAACGCAATACGTTATAACGTTATACCATATAACGTAATACGTTATAAAGTTATACCATATAACGTAATGCGTTATAGCGTTATACCATATAACGTAATACAATATAACGTTATACCATATGACGTTATACCATATACCGTAATATGTTATAACGTTATATCATATAAGGTATTACGTTATAAACTTATACCATATAACGTAATACGTTATAACGTTATACCATATGACGTTATACCATATAACGTAATACGTTATAACGTTATACCATATAACGTAATACGTTATAACGTAATACCATATAACGTAATACGTTATAACGTTGTACCGTATAACGTAATACGTTATAACGTTGTACCATATAACGTAATGCGTTATAACGTTATACCATATAACGTAATACAATATAGAGTTATACCATATGACGTTATACCATATACCGTAATATGTTATAACGTTATATCATATAAGGTATTACGTTATAAACTTATACCATATAACGTAATACGTTATAACGTTATACCATATGACGTTATACCATATAACGTAATACGTTACAACGTTATACCATATAACGTAATACGTTATAACGTTGTACCATATAACGTATTACGTTCTAACGTTGTACCATATAACGCAATACGTTATAACGTTATACCATATAACGTAATACGTTATAACGTTGTACCATATAACGTAATACGTTATAAAGTTGTACCATATAACGCAATACGTTATAACGTTATACCATATAACGTAATACGTTATAACGTTATAACATATGACGTTATACCATATCACGTAATACGCTATAGCGTTATACCATATAACATAATACGTAATAACGTTATACCATATAACGTAATGCGTTATAACGTTATACCATATAACGTAATACAATATAACTTTATACCATATGACGTTATACCATATACTGTAAAATGTTATAACGTTATATCATATAAGGTATTACGTTATAAACTTATACCATATAACGTAATACGTTATGACGTTATACCATATGACGTTATACCATATAACGTAATACGTCATAACGTTATACCATATAACGTTATACCATATAACGTTTTACCATATAATGTAATACGTTATAACGTTATAACGTTATACCATATAACGTAATACGTTATAACGTTATACCAGAATAACATAATACGTTACAACCTTATAACATATGACGTTATACCATATCACGTAATACGCTATAGCGTTATACCATATAACGTAATACGTTATAACGCTGTACCATATAACGTAATACGTTATAACGTTGTACCATATAACGCAAATACGTTATAACGTTATACCATATAACGTAATACGTTATAACGTTATAACATATGACGTTATACCATATCACGTAATACGCTATAGTGTTATACCATATAACATAATACGTTATAACGTTATACCATATAACGTAATGCGTTATATCGTTATACCATATAACGTAATACAATATAACGTTATACCATATGACGTTATACCATATAACGTAATACGTCATAACGTTATACCATATAACGTAATATGTTATAACGTTATACCATATAAGGTATTACGATATAAACTTATACCATATAACGTAATACGTTACAACGTTATACCATACGACGTTATACCATATCACGTAATACGTTATAACGTTATAACATATGACGTTATACCATATCACGTAATAGGCTATAGCGTTATACCATATAACATAATACGTTATAACGTTATACCATATAACGTAATACGTTATAACGTTATAACATATTACGTTATACCATATCACGTAATACGATATAGCGTTATACCATATAACATAATACGTTATAACGTTATACCATATAACGTAATACGTTATAACGTTATACCATATAACGTAATACAATATAACGTTATACCATATGACGTTATACCATATACCGTAATATGTTATAACGTTATACCATATAAGGTATTACGTTATAATCTTATACCATATAACGTAAAACGTTATAACGTTATACCATGCGACGTTATACCATATCACGTAATACGTTATAACGTTATACCATACGACGTTATACGTTATAACGTTATACCATATAACGTAATACGTTATAACGTAATACGTTATAACGTTATACCATATAACGTAATACGTTATAACGTTATTCCATATAACGTAATACGTTATAACGTAATACCATATAACGTAATACGTTATAACGTTGTACCGTATAACGTAATACGTTATAACGTTGTACCATATAACGTAATGCGTTATAACGTTATACCATATAACGTAATACAATATAGAGTTATACCATATGACGTTATACCATATACCGTAATATGTTATAACGTTATATCATATAAGGAATTACGTTATAAACTTATACCATATAACGTAATACGTTATAACGTTATACCATATGACGTTATACCATATAACGTAATACGTTATAACGTTATACCATATAACGTAATACGTTATAACGTTGTACCATATAACGTATTACGTTATAACGTTGTACCATATAACGCAATACGTTATAACGTTATACCATATAACGTAATACGTTATAACGTTGTACCATATAACGTAATACGTTATAAAGTTGTACCATATAACGCAATACGTTATAACGTTATACCATATAACGTAATACGTTATAACGTTATAACATATGACGTTATACCATATCACGTAATACGCTATAGCGTTATACCATATAACATAATACGTAATAACGTTATACCATATAACGTAATGCGTTATAACGTTATACCATATAACGTAATACAATATAACTTTATACCATATGACGTTATACCATATACTGTAAAATGTTATAACGTTATATCATATAAGGTATTACGTTATAAACTTATACCATATAACGTAATACGTTATAACGTTATAGCATATGACGTTATACCATATAACGTAATACGTCATAACGTTATACCATATAACGTTATACCATATAACGTTTTACCATATAATGTAATACGTTATAACGTTATAACGTTATACCATATAACGTAATACGTTATAACGTTATACCATATAACATAATACGTTACAACCTTATAACATATGACGTTATACCATATCACGTAATACGCTATAGCGTTATACCATATAACATAATACGTTATAACGTTATACCATATAACGTAATACGTTATACCGTTATACCATATAACGTAATACAATATAACGTTATACCATATGACGTTATACCATATACCGTAATATGTTATAACGTTATACCATATAAGGTATTACGTTATAAACTTATACCATATAACGTATTACGTTATAACGTTATACCATGCGACGTTATGCCATATCACGTAATACGTTATAACGTTATACCATATAACGTAATACGTTATAACGTAATACGTTATAACGTTTTACCATATATCGTAATACGTTATGACGTAACACCATATAACGTAATTCGTTATAACGTTATTCCATATAACGTAATACATTATAACGTAATACCATATAACGTAAAACGTTATAACGTTATACCATATGACGTAATACGTTATAACGATGTACCATATAACGTAAAACGTTATAACGTTATACCATATATCGTAATACGTTATGACGTAATACCATATAACGTAATACGTTATAACGTTATTCCATATAACGTAATACGTTTTAACGTAATACCATATAACGTAATACGTTATAACGTTATACCATATAACGTAATACGTTATAACGCTGCACCATATAACGTAATACGTTATAACGTTGTACCACATAACGCAAATACGTTATAACGTTATACCATATAACGTAATACGTTATAACGTTATAACATATGACGTTATACCATATCACGTAATACGCTATAGTGTTATACCATATAACATAATACGTTATAACGTTATACCATATAACGTAATGCGTTATATCGTTATACCATATAACGTAATACAATATAACGTTATACCATATGACGTTATACCATATAACGTAATACGTCATAACGTTATACCATATAACGTAATATGTTATAACGTTATACCATATAAGGTATTACGATATAAACTTATACCATATAACGTAATACGTTACAACGTTATACCATACGACGTTATACCATATCACGTAATACGTTATAACGTTATAACATATGACGTTATACCATATCACGTAATAGGCTATAGCGTTATGCCATATAACATAATACGTTATAACGTTATACCATATAACGTAATACGTTATAACGTTATAACATATTACGTTATACCATATCACGTAATACGATATAGCGTTATACCATATAACATAATACGTTATAACGTTATACCATATAACGTAATACGTTATAACGTTATACCATATAACGTAATACAATATAACGTTATTTCATATGACGTTATACCATATACCGTAATATGTTATAACGTTATACCATATAAGGTATTACGTTATAATCTTATACCATATAACGTAAAACGTTATAACGTTATACCATGCGACGTTATACCATATCACGTAATACGTTATAACGTTATACCATATAACGTAATACGTTATAACGTTGTACCATATAACGTAATACGTTATAACGTTGTACCATATAAAGCAATACGTTATAACGTTATACCATATAACGTAATACGTTATAACGTTATAACATATGACGTTATACCATATCACGTAATACGCTATAGCGTTATACCATATAACATAATACGTTATAACGTTATACCATATAACGTAATACGTTATAACGTTATACCATATAACGTAATACAATATAACGTTATACCATATGACGTTATACCATATACCGTAATATGTTATAACGTTATACCATATAAGGTATTACGTTATAAACTTATACCATATAACGTATTACGTTATAACGTTATACCATGCGACGTTATGCCATATCACGTAATACGTTATAACGTTATACCATATAACGTAATACGTTATAACGTAATACGTTATAACGTTTTACCATATATCGTAATACGTTATGACGTAACACCATATAACGTAATTCGTTATAACGTTATTCCATATAACGTAATACATTATAACGTAATACCATATAACGTAAAACGTTATAACGTTATACCATATGACGTAATACGTTATAACGATGTACCATATAACGTAAAACGTTATAACGTTATACCATATATCGTAATACGTTATGACGTAATACCATATAACGTAATACGTTATAACGTTATTCCATATAACGTAATACGTTTTAACGTAATACCATATAACGTAATACGTTATAACGTTATACCATATAACGTAATAAGTTATAACGCTGTACCATATAACGTAATACGTTATAACGTTGTACCATATAACGCAAATACGTTATAACGTTATACCATATAACGTAATACGTTATAACGTTATAACATATGACGTTATACCATATCACGTAATACGCTATAGTGTTATACCATATAACATAATACGTTATAACGTTATACCATATAACGTAATGCGTTATATCGTTATACCATATAACGTAATACAATATAACGTTATACCATATGACGTTATACCATATAACGTAATACGTCATAACGTTATACCATATATCGTAATATGTTATAACGTTATACCATATAAGGTATTACGATATAAACTTATACCATATAACGTAATACGTTACAACGTTATACCATACGACGTTATACCATATCACGTAATACGTTATAACGTTATAACATATGACGTTATACCATATCACGTAATAGGCTATAGCGTTATACCATATAACATAATACGTTATAACGTTATACCATATAACGTAATACGTTATAACGTTATAACATATTACGTTATACCATATCACGTAATACGCTATAGCGTTATACCATATAACATAATACGTTATAACGTTATACCATATAACGTAATGCGCTATAACGTTATACCATATAACGTAATACAATATAACGTTATACCTTATGACGTTATACCATATACCGTAATATGTTATAACGTTATATCATATAAGGTATTACGTTATAAACTTATACCATATAACGTAATACGTTATAACGTTATACCATATGACGTTATACCATATAACGTAATACGTCATAACGTTATACCATATAACGTTATACCATATAACGTTTTACCATATAACGTAATACGTTATAACGTTATAACGTTATACCATATACCGTAATATGTTATAACGTTATATCATATAAGGTATTACGTTATAAACTTATACCATATAACGTAATACGTTATAACGTTATACCATATGACGTTATACCATATAACGTAATACGTCATAACGTTATACCATATAACGTTATACCATATAACGTTTTACCATATAACGCAATACGTTATAACGTTATACAATATAACGTAATACGTTATAACGTTATAACATATGACGTTATACCATATCACGTAATACGCTATAGCGTTATACCATATAACATAATACGTTATAACGTTATACCATATAACGTAATGCGCTATAACGTTATACCATATAACGTAATACAATATAACGTTATACCATATGACGTTATACAATATCACGTAATACGCTATAGCGTTATACCATATAACATAATACGTTATAACGTTATACCATATAACGTAATACGTTATAACGTTATACCATATAACGTAATACGTTATAACGTTATAACATATTACGTTATACCATATCACGTAATACACTATAGCGTTATACCATATAACATAATACGTTATTACGTTATACCATATAACGTAATACGTTATAACGTTATACCATATATCGTAATACGTAATGACGTAATACCATATAACGTAAAACGTTATAACGTTATTCCATATAACGTAATACGTTATAACGTAATACCATATAACGTAATACGTTATAACATTATAACGTTATACCATATAACGTAATACGTTATAACGTTATACCATATAACATAATACGTTATAACCTTATAACATATGACGTTATACCATATCACGTAATACGCTATAGCGTTATACCATATAACATAATCCGTTATAACGTTATACCATATAACGTAATATGTTATAACGTTATACCATATAAGGTATTACGTTATAAACTTATACCATATAACGTAATACGTTACAACGTTATACCCTACGACGTTATACCATATCACGTAATACGTTATAACGTTATAACATATTACGTTATACCATATCACGTAATACGCTATAGCGTTATACCATATAACATAATACGTTATAACGTTATACCATATAACGTAATACGTTATAACGTTATACCATATATCGTAATACGTAATGACGTAATACCATATAACGTAATACGTTACAACGTTATTCCATATAACGTAATACGTTATAACGTAATACCATATAACGTAATAGGTTATAACGTTGTACCATATAACGTAATACGTTATAACGTTGTACCATATAACGTAATGCGTTATAACGTTATACCATATAACGTAATACAATATAACGTTATACCATATGACGTTATACCATATACCGTAATATGTTATAACGTTATACCATATAAGGTATTACGTTATAAACTTATACCATATAACGTAATACGTTATAACGTTATACCATGCGACGTTATACCATATCACGTAATACGTTATAACGTTATACCATATAACGTAATACGTTATAACGTTATTCCATATAACGTAATACGTTATAACGTAATACCATATAACGTAAAACGTTATGACGTTATACCATATAACGTAATACGTTATAACGATGTACCATATAACGTAATACGTTATAACGTAATACCATATAACGTAACACGTTATAACGTTGTACCATATAACGTAATACGTTATAACGTTGTACCATATAACGCAATACGTTATAACGTTATACCATATAACGTAATACGTTATAAAGTTATACCATATAACGTAATGCGTTATAGCGTTATACCATATAACGTAATACAATATAACGTTATACCATATGACGTTATACCATATACCGTAATATGTTATAACGTTATATCATATAAGGTATTACGTTATAAACTTATACCATATAACGTAATACGTTATAACGTTATACCATATGACGTTATACCATATAACGTAATACGTTATAACGTTATACCATATAACGTAATACGTTATAACGTAATACCATATAACGTAATACGTTATAACGTTGTACCGTATAACGTAATACGTTATAACGTTGTACCATATAACGTAATGCGTTATAACGTTGTACCATATAACGTAATACAATATAGAGTTATACCATATGACGTTATACCATATACCGTAATATGTTACAACGTTATATCATATAAGGTATTACGTTATAAACTTATACCATATAACGTAATACGTTATAACGTTATACCACATGACGTTATACCATATAACGTAATATGTTATAACGTTATACCATATAACGTAATACGTTATAACGTTGTACCATATAACGTATTACGTTCTAACGTTGTACCATATAACGCAATACGTTATAACGTTATACCATATAACGTAATACGTTATAACGTTGTACCATATAACGTAATACGTTATAAAGTTGTACCATATAACGCAATACGTTATAACGTTATACCATATAACGTAATACGTTATAACGTTATAACATATGACGTTATACCATATCACGTAATACGCTATAGCGTTATACCATATAACATAATACGTAATAACGTTATACCATATAACGTAATGCGTTATAACGTTATACCATATAACGTAATACAATATAACTTTATACCATATGACGTTATACCATATACTGTAAAATGTTATAACGTTATATCATATAAGTTATTACGTTATAAACTTATACCATATAACGTAATACGTTATAACGTTATACCATATGACGTTATACCATATAACGTAATACGTCATAACGTTATACCATATAACGTTATACCATATAACGTTTTACCATATAATGTAATACGTTATAACGTTATAACGTTATACCATATAACGTAATACGTTATAACGTTATACCATATAACATAATACGTTACAACCTTATAACATATGACGTTATACCATATCACGTAATACGCTATAGCGTTATACCATATAACATAATACGTTATAACGTTATACCATATAACGTAATACGTTATAACGTTATACCATATAACGTAATACAATATAACGTTATACCATATGACGTTATACCATATACCGTAATATGTTATAACGTTATACCATATAAGGTATTACGTTATAAACTTATACCATATAACGTATTACGTTATAACGTTATACCATGCGACGTTATGCCATATCACGTAATACGTTATAACGTTATACCATATAACGTAATACGTTATAACGTAATACGTTATAACGTTTTACCATATATCGTAATACGTTATGACGTAACACCATATAACGTAATTCGTTATAACGTTATTCCATATAACGTAATACATTATAACGTAATACCATATAAAGTAAAACGTTATAACGTTATACCATATGACGTAATACGTTATAACGATGTACCATATAACGCAAAACGTTATAACGTTATACCATATATCGTAATACGTTATGACGTAATACCATATAACGTAATACGTTATAACGTTATTCCATATAACGTAATACGTTTTAACGTAATACCATATAACGTAATACGTTATAACGTTATACCATATAACGTAATACGTTATAACGCTGTACCATATAACGTAATACGTTATAACGTTGTACCATATAACGCAAATACGTTATAACGTTATACCATATAACGTAATACGTTATAACGTTATAACATATGACGTTATACCATATCAAGTAATACGCTATAGTGTTATACCATATAACATAATACGTTATAACGTTATACCATATAACGTAATGCGTTATATCGTTATACCATATAACGTAATACAATATAACGTTATACCATATGACGTTATACCATATAACGTAATACGTCATAACGTTATACCATATAACGTAATATGTTATAACGTTATACCATATAAGGTATTACGATATAAACTTATACCATATAACGTAATACGTTACAACGTTATACCATACGACGTTATACCATATCACGTAATACGTTATAACGTTATAACATATGACGTTATAACATATCACGTAATAGGCTATAGCGTTATACCATATAACATAATACGTTATAACGTTATACCATATAACGTAATACGTTATAACGTTATAACATATTACGTTATACCATATCACGTAATACGCTATAGCGTTATACCATATAACATAATACGTTATAACGTTATACCATATAACGTAATACGTTATAACGTTATACCATATAACGTAATACAATATAACGTTATACCATATGACGTTATACCATATACCGTAATATGTTATAACGTTATACCATATAAGGTATTACGTTATAAACTTATACCATATAACGTATTACGTTATAACGTTATACCATGCGACGTTATGCCATATCACGTAATACGTTATAACGTTATACCATATAACGTAATACGTTATAAGGTAATACGTTATAACGTTTTACCATATATCGTAATACGTTATGACGTAACACCATATAACGTAATTCGTTATAACGTTATTCCATATAACGTAATACATTATAACGTAATACCATATAACGTAAAACGTTATAACGTTATACCATATGACGTAATACGTTATAACGATGTACCATATAACGTAAAACGTTATAACGTTATACCATATATCGTAATACGTTATGACGTAATACCATATAACGTAATGCGTTATAGCGTTATACCATATAACGTAATACGTTACAACGTTATACCCTACGACGTTATACCATATCACGTAATACGTTATAACGTTATAACATATTACGTTATACCATATCACGTAATACGCTATAGCGTTATACCATATAACATAATACGTTATAACGTTATACCATATAACGTAATACGTTATAACGTTATACCATATATCGTAATACGTAATGACGTAATACCATATAACGTAATACGTTACAACGTTATTCCATATAACGTAATACGTTATAACGTAATACCATATAACGTAATAGGTTATAACGTTGTACCATATAACGTAATACGTTATAACGTTGTACCATATAACGTAATGCGTTATAACGTTATACCATATAACGTAATACAATATAACGTTATACCATATGACGTTATACCATATACCGTAATATGTTATAACGTTATACCATATAAGGTATTACGTTATAAACTTATACCATATAACGTAATACGTTATAACGTTATACCATGCGACGTTATACCATATCACGTAATACGTTATAACGTTATACCATATAACGTAATACGTTATAACGTTATTCCATATAACGTAATACGTTATAACGTAATACCATATAACGTAAAACGTTATGACGTTATACCATATAACGTAATACGTTATAACGATGTACCATATAACGTAATACGTTATAACGTAATACCATATAACGTAACACGTTATAACGTTGTACCATATAACGTAATACGTTATAACGTTGTACCATATAACGCAATACGTTATAACGTTATACCATATAACGTAATACGTTATAAAGTTATACCATATAACGTAATGCGTTATAGCGTTATACCATATAACGTAATACAATATAACGTTATACCATATGACGTTATACCATATACCGTAATATGTTATAACGTTATATCATATAAGGTATTACGTTATAAACTTATACCATATAACGTAATACGTTATAACGTTATACCATATGACGTTATACCATATAACGTAATACGTTATAACGTTATACCATATAACGTAATATGTTATAACGTAATACCATATAACGTAATACGTTATAACGTTGTACCGTATAACGTAATACGTTATAACGTTGTACCATATAACGTAATGCGTTATAACGTTGTTCCATATAACGTAATACAATATAGAGTTATACCATATGACGTTATACCATATACCGTAATATGTTACAACGTTATATCATATAAGGTATTACGTTATAAACTTATACCATATAACGTAATACGTTATAACGTTATACCACATGACGTTATACCATATAACGTAATATGTTATAACGTTATACCATATAACGTAATACGTTATAACGTTGTACCATATAACGTATTACGTTCTAACGTTGTACCATATAACGCAATACGTTATAACGTTATACCATATAACGTAATACGTTATAACGTTGTACCATATAACGTAATACGTTATAAAGTTGTACCATATAACGCAATACGTTATAACGTTATACCATATAACGTAATACGTTATAACGTTATAACATATGACGTTATACCATATCACGTAATACGCTATAGCGTTATACCATATAACATAATACGTAATAACGTTATACCATATAACGTAATGCGTTATAACGTTATACCATATAACGTAATACAATATAACTTTATACCATATGACGTTATACCATATACTGTAAAATGTTATAACGTTATATCATATAAGTTATTACGTTATAAACTTATACCATATAACGTAATACGTTATAACGTTATACCATATGACGTTATACCATATAACGTAATACGTCATAACGTTATACCATATAACGTTATACCATATAACGTTTTACCATATAATGTAATACGTTATAACGTTATAACGTTATACCATATAACGTAATACGTTATAACGTTATACCATATAACATAATACGTTACAACCTTATAACATATGACGTTATACCATATCACGTAATACGCTATAGCGTTATACCATATAACATAATACGTTATAACGTTATACCATATAACGTAATACGTTATAACGTTATACCATATAACGTAATACAATATAACGTTATACCATATGACGTTATACCATATACCGTAATATGTTATAACGTTATACCATATAAGGTATTACGTTATAAACTTATACCATATAACGTATTACGTTATAACGTTATACCATGCGACGTTATGCCATATCACGTAATACGTTATAACGTTATACCATATAACGTAATACGTTATAACGTAATACGTTATAACGTTTTACCATATATCGTAATACGTTATGACGTAACACCATATAACGTAATTCGTTATAACGTTATTCCATATAACGTAATACATTATAACGTAATACCATATAAAGTAAAACGTTATAACGTTATACCATATGACGTAATACGTTATAACGATGTACCATATAACGTAAAACGTTATAACGTTATACCATATATCGTAATACGTTATGACGTAATACCATATAACGTAATACGTTATAACGTTATTCCATATAACGTAATACGTTTTAACGTAATACCATATAACGTAATACGTTATAACGTTATACCATATAACGTAATACGTTATAACGCTGTACCATATAACGTAATACGTTATAACGTTGTACCATATAACGCAAATACGTTATAACGTTATACCATATAACGTAATACGTTATAACGTTATAACATATGACGTTATACCATATCAAGTAATACGCTATAGTGTTATACCATATAACATAATACGTTATAACGTTATACCATATAACGTAATGCGTTATATCGTTATACCATATAACGTAATACAATATAACGTTATACCATATGACGTTATACCATATAACGTAATACGTCATAACGTTATACCATATAACGTAATATGTTATAACGTTATACCATATAAGGTATTACGATATAAACTTATACCATATAACGTAATACGTTACAACGTTATACCATACGACGTTATACCATATCACGTAATACGTTATAACGTTATAACATATGACGTTATAACATATCACGTAATAGGCTATAGCGTTATACCATATAACATAATACGTTATAACGTTATACCATATAACGTAATACGTTATAACGTTATAACATATTACGTTATACCATATCACGTAATACGCTATAGCGTTATACCATATAACATAATACGTTATAACGTTATACCATATAACGTAATACGTTATAACGTTATACCATATAACGTAATACAATATAACGTTATACCATATGACGTTATACCATATACCGTAATATGTTATAACGTTATACCATATAAGGTATTACGTTATAAACTTATACCATATAACGTATTACGTTATAACGTTATACCATGCGACGTTATGCCATATCACGTAATACGTTATAACGTTATACCATATAACGTAATACGTTATAAGGTAATACGTTATAACGTTTTACCATATATCGTAATACGTTATGACGTAACACCATATAACGTAATTCGTTATAACGTTATTCCATATAACGTAATACATTATAACGTAATACCATATAACGTAAAACGTTATAACGTTATACCATATGACGTAATACGTTATAACGATGTACCATATAACGTAAAACGTTATAACGTTATACCATATATCGTAATACGTTATGACGTAATACCATATAACGTAATACGTTATAACGTTATTCCATATAACGTAATACGTTTTAACGTAATACCATATAACGTAATACGTTATAACGTTATACCATATAACGTAATACGTTATAACGCTGTACCATATAACGTAATACGTTATAACGTTGTACCATATAACGCAAATACGTTATAACGTTATACCATATAACGTAATACGTTATAACGTTATAACATATGACGTTATACCATATCACGTAATACGCAATAGTGTTATACCATATAACATAATACGTTATAACGTTATACCATATAACGTAATGCGTTATATCGTTATACCATATAACGTAATACAATATAACGTTATACCATATGACGTTATACCATATAACGTAATACGTCATAACGTTATACCATATATCGTAATATGTTATAACGTTATACCATATAAGGTATTACGATATAAACTTATACCATATAACGTAATACGTTACAACGTTATACCATACGACGTTATACTATATCACGTAATACGTTATAACGTTATAACATATGACGTTATACCATATCACGTAATAGGCTATAGCGTTATACCATATAACATAATACGTTATAACGTTATACCATATAACGTAATACGTTATAACGTTATAACATATTACGTTATACCATATCACGTAATACGCTATAGCGTTATACCATATAACATAATACGTTATAACGTTATACCATATAACGTAATACGTTATAACGTTATACCATATAACGTAATACAATATAACGTTATACCATATGACGTTATACCATATACCGTAATATGTTATAACGTTATACCATATAAGGTATTACGTTATAATCTTATACCATATAACGTAAAACGTTATAACGTTATACCATGCGACGTTATACCATATCACGTAATACGTTATAACGTTATACCATATAACGTAATACGTTATAACGTTGTACCATATAACGTAATACGTTATAACGTTGTACCATATAAAGCAATACGTTATAACGTTATACCATATAACGTAATACGTTATAACGTTATAACATATGACGTTATACCATATCACGTAATACGCTATAGCGTTATACCATATAACATAATACGTTATAACGATATACCATATAACGTAATACGTTATAACGTTATACCATATACCGTAATACGTTATGACGTAATACCATATAACGTAATACGTTATAACTTTATTCCATATAACGTAATACGTTATAACGTAATACCATATAACGTAATACGTTATAAATTTATACCATATAACGTAATACGTTATAACGTTGTACCATATAACGTAATACGTTATAACGTTGTACCATATAACGCAATACGTTATAACGTTATACAATATAACGTAATACGTTATAACGTTATAACATATGACGTTATACCATATCACGTAATACGCTATAGCGTTATACCATATAACATAATACGTTATAACGTTATACCATATAACGTAATGCGCTATAACGTTATACCATATAACGTAATACAATATAACGTTATACCTTATGACGTTATACCATATACCGTAATATGTTATAACGTTATATCATATAAGGTATTACGTTATAAACTTATACCATATAACGTAATACGTTATAACGTTATACCATATGACGTTATACCATATAACGTAATACGTCATAACGTTATACCATATAACGTTATACCATATAACGTTTTACCATATAACGTAATACGTTATAACGTTATAACGTTATACCATATACCGTAATATGTTATAACGTTATATCATATAAGGTATTACGTTATAAACTTATACCATATAACGTAATACGTTATAACGTTATACCATATGACGTTATACCATATAACGTAATACGTCATAACGTTATACCATATAACGTTATACCATATAACGTTTTACCATATAACGCAATACGTTATAACGTTATACAATATAACGTAATACGTTATAACGTTATAACATATGACGTTATACCATATCACGTAATACGCTATAGCGTTATACCATATAACATAATACGTTATAACGTTATACCATATAACGTAATACGTTATAACGTTATACCATATAACGTAATACGTTATAACGTTATAACATATTACGTTATACCATATCACGTAATACGCTATAGCGTTATACCATATAACGTTATACCATATAACGTTTTACCATATAACGTAATACGTTATAACGTTATAACGTTATACCATATACCGTAATATGTTATAACATTATATCATATAAGGTATTACGTTATAAACTTATACCATATAACGTAATACGTTATAACGTTATAACATATGACGTTATACCATATCACGTAATACGCTATAGCGTTATACCATATAACATAATACGTTATAACGTTATACCATATAACGTAATACATTATAACTTTATACTATATAACGTAATACGTTATAACGTTATAACATATGACGTTATACAATATCACGTAATACGCTATAGCGTTATACCATATAACATAATACGTTATAACGTTATACCATATAACGTAATACGTTATAACGTTATACCATATAACGTAATACGTTATAACGTTATAACATATTACGTTATACCATATCACGTAATACGCTATAGCGTTATACCATATGACATAATACGTTATAACGTTATACCATATAACGTAATACGTTATAACGTTATACCATATATCGTAATACGTAATGACGTAATACCATATAACGTAATACGTTATAACGTTATACCATATAACATAATACGTTATAACCTTATAACATATGACGTTATACCATATCACGTAATACGCTATAGCGTTATACCATATAACATAATACGTTATAACGTTATACCATATAACGTAATGCGCTATAACGTTATACCATATAACGTAATACAATATAACGTTATACCTTATGACGTTATACCATATACCGTAATATGTTATAACGTTATATCATATAAGGTATTACGTTATAAACTTATACCATATAACGTAATACGTTATAACGTTATACCATATGACGTTATACCATATAACGTAATACGTCATAACGTTATACCATATAACGTTATACCATATAACGTTTTACCATATAACGTAATACGTTATAACGTTATAACGTTATACCATATAACGTAATACGTTATAACGTTATACCATATAACGTAATACGTTATAACGTTATAACATATGACGTTATACCATATCACGTAATACGCTATAGCGTTATACCATATAACATAATACGTTATAACGTTATACCATATAACGTAATACATTATAACTTTATACTATATAACGTAATACGTTATAACGTTATAACATATGACGTTATACAATATCACGTGATACGCTATAGCGTTATACCATATAACATAATACGTTATAACGTTATTCCATATAACGTAATACGTTATAACGTTATTCCATATAACGTAATACGTTATAACGTAATACCATATAACGTAATACGTTATAACATTATAACGTTATACCATATAACGTAATACGTTATAACGTTATACCATATAACATAATACGTTATAACCTTATAACATATGACGTTATACCATATCACGTAATACGCTATAGCGTTATACCATATAACATAATACGTTATAACGTTATACCATATAACGTAATATGTTATAACGTTATAACATGTAAGCTATTACGTTATAAACTTATACCATATAACGTAATACGTTACAACGTTATACCATACGACGTTATACCATATCACGTAATACGTTATAACGTTATAACATATGACGTTATACCATATCACGTAATACGCTATAGCGTTATACCATATAACATAATACGTTATAACGTTATACCATATAACGTAATACGTTATAACGTTATAACGTTATACCATATAACGTAATACGTTATAACGTTATACCATATAACGTAATACGTTATAACGTTATACCATATAACGTAATACGTTATAACGTTATAACATATTACGTTATACCATATCACGTAATACGCTATAGCGTTATACCATATAACATAATACGTTATAACGTTATACCATATAACGTAATACGTTATAACGTTATACCATATATCGTAATACGTAATAACGTAATACCATATAACGTAATACGTTATAACGTTATTCCATATAACGTAATACGTTATGACGTAATACCATATAACGTAATACGTTATATCTTTATTCCATATAACGTAATACGTTATAACGTAATACCATATAACGTAATACGTTATAAATTTATACCATATAACGTAATACGTTATAACGTTGTACCATATAACGTAATACGTTATAACGTTATTCCATATAACGTAATACATTATAACGTAATACCATATAACGTAAAACGTTATAACGTTATACCATATAACGTAATACGTTATAACGATGTACCATATAACGTAAAACGTTATAACGTTATACCATATATCGTAATACGTTATGACGTAATACCATATAACGTAATACGTTATAACGTTATCCCATATAACGTAATACGTTTTAACGTAATACCATATAACGTAATACGTCATAACGTTATACCATATAACGTAATATGTTATAACGTTATACCATATAAGGTATTACGATATAAACTTATACCATATAACGTAATACGTTACAACGTTATACCATACGACGTTATACCATATCACGTAATACGTTATAACGTTATAACATATGACGTTATACCATATCACGTAATAGGCTATAGCGTTATACCATATAACATAATACGTTATAACGTTATACCATATAACGTAATACGTTATAACGTTATAACATATTACGTTATACCATATCACGTAATACGCTATAGCGTTATACCATATAACATAATACGTTATAACGTTATACCATATAACGTAGTACGTTATAACGTTATACCATATAACGTAATACAATATAACGTTATACCATATGACGTTATACCATATACCGTAATATGTTATAACGTTATACCATATAAGGTATTACGTTATAATCTTATACCATATAACGTAAAACGTTATAACGTTATACCATGCGACGTTATACCATATCACGTAATACGTTATAACGTTATACCATATAACGTAATACGTTATAACGTTGTACCATATAACGTAATACGTTATAACGTTGTACCATATAAAGCAATACGTTATAACGTTATACCATATAACGTAATACGTTATAACGTTATAACATATGACGTTATACCATATCACGTAATACGCTATAGCGTTATACCATATAACATAATACGTTATAACGATATACCATATAACGTAATACGTTATAACGTTATACCATATACCGTAATACGTTATGACGTAATACCATATAACGTAATACGTTATAACTTTATTGCATATAACGTAATACGTTATAACGTAATACCATATAACGTAATACGTTATAAATTTATACCATATAACGTAATACGTTATAACGTTGTACCATATAACGTAATACGTTATAACGTTGTACCATATAACGCAATACGTTATAACGTTATACAATATAACGTAATACGTTATAACGTTATAACATATGACGTTATACCATATCACGTAATACGCTATAGCGTTATACCATATAACATAATACGTTATAACGTTATACCATATAACGTAATGCGCTATAACGTTATACCATATAACGTAATACAATATAACGTTATACCTTATGACGTTATACCATATACCGTAATATGTTATAACGTTATATTATATAAGGTATTACGTTATAAACTTATACCATATAACGTAATACGTTATAACGTTATACCATATAACGTAATACGTTATAACGTTATAACATATGACGTTATTCCATATCACGTAATACGCTATAGCGTTATACCATATAACATAATACGTTATAACGTTATACCATATAACGTAATACATTATAACTTTATACCATATAACGTAATACGTTATAACGTTATAACATATTACGTTATACCATATCACGTAATACGCTATAGCGTTATACCATATAACATAATACGTTATAACGTTATACCATATAACGTAATACGTTATAACGTTATACCATATATCGTAATACGTAATGACGTAATACCATATAACGTAATACGTTATAACGTTATACCATATAACATAATACGTTATAACCTTATAACATATGACGTTATACCATATCACGTAATACGCTATAGCGTTATACCATATAACATAATACGTTATAACGTTATACCATATAACGTAATGCGCTATAACGTTATACCATATAACGTAATACAATATAACGTTATACCTTATGACGTTATACCATATACCGTAATATGTTATAACGTTATATCATATAAGGTATTACGTTATAAACTTATACCATATAACGTAATACGTTATAACGTTATACCATATGACGTTATACCATATAACGTAATACGTCATAACGTTATACCATATGACGTTATACCATATAACGTAATACGTCATAACGTTATACCATATAACGTTATACCATATAACGTTTTACCATATAACGTAATACGTTATAACGTTATAACGTTATACCATATAACGTAATACGTTATAACGTTATACCATATAACGTAATACGTTATAACGTTATAACATATGACGTTATACCATATCACGTAATACGCTATAGCGTTATACCATATAACGTAATACGTTATAACGTTATACCATATAACGTAATACGTTATAACGTTATACCATATAACGTAATACAATATAACGTTATACCATATGACGTTATACCATATACCGTAATATGTTATAACGTTATACCATATAAGGTATTACGTTATAAACTTATACCATATAACGTATTACGTTATAACGTTATACCATGCGACGTTATGCCATATCACGTAATACGTTATAACGTTATACCATATAACGTAATACGTTATAACGTAATACGTTATAACGTTTTACCATATATCGTAATACGTTATGACGTAACACCATATAACGTAATTCGTTATAACGTTATTCCATATAACGTAATACATTATAACGTAATACCATATAACGTAAAACGTTATAACGTTATACCATATGACGTAATACGTTATAACGATGTACCATATAACGTAAAACGTTATAACGTTATACCATATATCGTAATACGTTATGACGTAATACCATATAACGTAATACGTTATAACGTTATTCCATATAACGTAATACGTTTTAACGTAATACCATATAACGTAATACGTTATAACGTTATACCATATAACGTAATACGTTATAACGCTGTACCATATAACGTAATACGTTATAACGTTGTACCATATAGCGCAAATACGTTATAACGTTATACCATATAACGTAATACGTTATAACGTTATAACATATGACGTTATACCATATCACGTAATACGCTATAGTGTTATACCATATAACATAATACGTTATAACGTTATACCATATAACGTAATGCGTTATATCGTTATACCATATAACGTAATACAATATAACGTTATACCATATGACGTTATACCATATAACGTAATACGTCATAACGTTATACCATATAACGTAATATGTTATAACGTTATACCATATAAGGTATTACGATATAAACTTATACCATATAACGTAATACGTTACAACGTTATACCATACGACGTTATACCATATCACGTAATACGTTATAACGTTATAACATATGACGTTATACCATATCACGTAATAGGCTATAGCGTTATACCATATAACATAATACGTTATAACGTTATACCATATAACGTAATACGTTATAACGTTATAACATATTACGTTATACCATATCACGTAATACGCTATAGCGTTATACCATATAACATAATACGTTATAACGTTATACCATATAACGTAATACGTTATAACGTTATACCATATAACGTAATACAATATAACGTTATACCATATGACGTTATACCATATACCGTAATATGTTATAACGTTATACCATATAAGGTATTACGTTATAATCTTATACCATATAACGTAAAACGTTATAACGTTATACCATGCGACGTTATACCATATCACGTAATACGTTATAACGTTATACCATATAACGTAATACGTTATAACGTTGTACCATATAACGTAATACGTTATAACGTTGTACCATATAAAGCAATACGTTATAACGTTATACCATATAACGTAATACGTTATAACGTTATAACATATGACGTTATACCATATCACGTAATGCGCTATAGCGTTATACCATATAACATAATACGTTATAACGATATACCATATAACGTAATACGTTATAACGTTATACCATATACCGTAATACGTTATGACGTAATACCATATAACGTAATACGTTATAACTTTATTCCATATAACGTAATACGTTATAACGTAATACCATATAACGTAATACGTTATAAATTTATACCATATAACGTAATACGTTATAACGTTGTACCATATAACGTAATACGTTATAACGTTGTACCATATAACGCAATACGTTATAACGTTATACAATATAACGTAATACGTTATAACGTTATAACATATGACGTTATACCATATCACGTAATACGCTATAGCGTTATACCATATAACATAATACGTTATAACGTTATACCATATAACGTAATGCGCTATAACGTTATACCATATAACGTAATACAATATAACGTTATACCTTATGACGTTATACCATATACCGTAATATGTTATAACGTTATATCATATAAGGTATTACGTTATAAACTTATACCATATAACGTAATACGTTATAACGTTATACCATATGACGTTATACCATATAACGTAATACGTCATAACGTTATACCATATAACGTTATACCATATAACGTTTTACCATATAACGTAATACGTTATAACGTTATAACGTTATACCATATAACGTAATACGTTATAACGTTATACCATATAACGTAATACGTTATAACGTTATACCATATAACGTAATACGTTATAACGTTATAACATATGACGTTATACCATATCACGTAATACGCTATAGCGTTATACCATATAACATAATACGTTATAACGTTATACCATATAACGTAATACATTATAACTTTATACTATATAACGTAATACGTTATAACGTTATAACATATGACGTTATACAATATCACGTAATACGCTATAGCGTTATACCATATAACATAATACGTTATAACGTTATACCATATAACGTAATACGTTATAACGTTATACCATATAACGTAATACGTTATAACGTTATAACATATTACGTTATACCATATCACGTAATACGCTATAGCGTTATACCATATAACATAATACGTTATAACGTTATACCATATAACGTAATACGTTATAACGTTATACCATATATCGTAATACGTAATGACGTAATACCATATAACGTAATACGTTATAACGTTATAACATATAACATAATACGTTATAACCTTATAACATATGACGTTATACCATATCACGTAATACGCTATAGCGTTATACCATATAACATATAACGTTATAACGTTATACCATATAACGTAATGCGCTATAACGTTATACCATATAACGTAATACAATATAACGTTATACCTTATGACGTTATACCATATACCGTAATATGTTATAACGTTATATCATATAAGGTATTACGTTATAAACTTATACCATATAACGTAATACGCTATAACGTTATACCATATGACGTTATACCATATAACGTAATACGTCATAACGTTATACCATATAACGTTATACCATATAACGTTTTACCATATAACGTAATACGTTATAACGTTATAACGTTATACCATATAACGTAATACGTTATAACGTTATACCATATAACGTAATACGTTATAACGTTATAACATATGACGTTATACCATATCACGTAATACGCTATAGCGTTATACCATATAACATAATACGTTATAACGTTATACCATATAACGTAATACATTATAACTTTATACCATATAACGTAATACGTTATAACGTTATAACATATGACGTTATACAATATCACGTAATACGCTATAGCGTTATACCATATAACATAATACGTTATAACGTTATTCCATATAACGTAATACGTTATAACGTAATACCATATAACGTAATACGTTATAACATTATAACGTTATACCATATAACGTAATACGTTATAACGTTATACCATATAACATAATACGTTCTAACCTTATAACATATGACGTTATACCATATCACGTAATACGCTATAGCGTTATACCATATAACATAATACGTTATAACGTTATACCATATAACGTAATATGTTATAACGTTATACCATATAAGGTATTACGTTATAAACTTATACCATATAACGTAATACGTTACAACGTTATACCATACGACGTTATACCATATCACGTAATACGTTATAACGTTATAACATATGACGTTATACCATATCACGTAATACGCTATAGCGTTATACCATATAACATAATACGTTATAACGTTATACCATATAACGTAATACATTATAACTTTATACCATATAACGTAATACGTTATAACGTTATAACATATGACGTTATACAATATCACGTAATACGCTATAGCGTTATACCATATAACATAATACGTTATAACGTTATTCCATATAACGTAATACGTTATAACGTAATACCATATAACGTAATACGTTATAACATTATAACGTTATACCATATCACGTAATACGCTATAGCGTTATACCATATAACATAATACGTTATAACGTTATACCATATAACGTAATGCGCTATAACGTTATACCATATAACGTAATACAATATAACGTTATACCTTATGACGTTATACCATATACCGTAATATGTTATAACGTTATATCATATAAGGTATTACGTTATAAACTTATACCATATAACGTAATACGTTATAACGTTATACCATATGACGTTATACCATATAACGTAATACGTCATAACGTTATACCATATAACGTTATACCATATAACGTTTTACCATATAACGTAATACGTTATAACGTTATAACGTTATACCATATAACGTAATACGTTATAACGTTATACCATATAACGTAATACGTTATAACGTTATACCATATAACGTAATACGTTATAACGTTATAACATATGACGTTATACCATATCACGTAATACGCTATAGCGTTATACCATATAACATAATACGTTATAACGTTATACCATATAACGTAATACATTATAACTTTATACTATATAACGTAATACGTTATAACGTTATAACATATGACGTTATAAAATATCACGTAATACGCTATAGCGTTATACCATATAACATAATACGTTATAACGTTATACCATATAACGTAATACGTTATAACGTTATACCATATAACGTAATACGTTATAACGTTATAACATATTACGTTATACCATATCACGTAATACGCTATAGCGTTATACCATATAACATAATACGTTATAACGTTATACCATATAACGTAATACGTTATAACGTTATACCATATATCGTAATACGTAATGACGTAATACCATATAACGTAATACGTTATAACGTTATACCATATAACATAATACGTTATAACCTTATAACATATGACGTTATACCATATCACGTAATACGCTATAGCGTTATACCATATAACATATAACGTTATAACGTTATACCATATAACGTAATGCGCTATAACGTTATACCATATAACGTAATACAATATAACGTTATACCTTATGACGTTATACCGTATACCGTAATATGTTATAACGTTATATCATATAAGGTATTACGTTATAAACTTATACCATATAACGTAATACGTTATAACGTTATACCATATGACGTTATACCATATAACGTAATACGTCATAACGTTATACCATATAACGTTATACCATATAACGTTTTACCATATAACGTAATACGTTATAACGTTATAACGTTATACCATATAACGTAATACGTTATAACGTTATACCATATAACGTAATACGTTATAACGTTATAACATATGACGTTATACCATATCACGTAATACGCTATAGCGTTATACCATATAACATAATACGTTATAACGTTATACCATATAACGTAATACATTATAACTTTATACCATATAACGTAATACGTTATAACGTTATAACATATGACGTTATACAATATCACGTAATACGCTATAGCGTTATACCATATAACATAATACGTTATAACCTTATAACATATGACGTTATACCATATCACGTAATACGCTATAGCGTTATACCATATAACATAATACGTTATAACGTTATACCATATAACGTAATATGTTATAACGTTATACCATATAAGGTATTACGTTATAAACTTATACCATATAACGTAATACGTTACAACGTTATACCATACGACGTTATACCATATCACGTAATACGTTATAACGTTATAACATATGACGTTATACCATATCACGTAATACGCTATAGCGTTATACCATATAACATAATACGTTATAACGTTATACCATATAACGTAATACGTTATAACGTTATAACGTTATACCATATAACGTAATACGTTATAACGTTATACCATATAACGTAATACGTTATAACGTTATACCATATAACGTAATACGTTATAACGTTATAACATATTACGTTATACCATATCACGTAATACGCTATAGCGTTATACCATATAACATAATACGTTATAACGTTATACCATATAACGTAATACGTTATAACGTTATACCATATATCGTAATACGTAATGACGTAATACCATATAACGTAATACGTTATAACGTTATTCCATATAACGTAATACGTTATGACGTAATACCATATAACGTAATACGTTATAACTTTATTCCATATAACGTAATACGTTATAACGTACTACCATATAACGTAATACGTTATAAATTTATACCATATAACGTAATACGTTATAACGTTGTACCATATAACGTAATACGTTATAACGTTGTACCATATAAAGCAATACGTTATAACGTTATACCATATAACGTAATACGTTATAACGTTATATCATATGACGTTATACCATATCACGTAATACGCTATAGCGTTATACCATATAACATAATACGTTATAACGATATACCATATAACGTAATACGTTATAACGTTATACCATATACCGTAATACGTTATGACGTAATACCATATAACGTAATACGTTATAACTTTATTCCATATAACGTAATACGTTATAAATTTATACCATATAACGTAATACGTTATAACGTTGTACCATATAACGTAATGCGTTATAACGTTGTACCATATAACGCAATACGTTATAACGTTATACAATATAACGTAATACGTTATAACGTTATAACATATGACGTTATACCATATCACGTAATACGCTATAGCGTTATACCATATAACATAATACGTTATAACGTTATACCATATAACGTAATGCGCTATAACGTTATACCATATAACGTAATACAATATAACGTTATACCTTATGACGTTATACCATATACCGTAATATGTTATAACGTTATATCATATAAGGTATTACGTTATAAACTTATACCATATAACGTAATACGTTATAACGTTATACCATATGACGTTATACCATATAACGTAATACGTCATAACGTTATACCATATAACGTTATACCATATAACGTTTTACCATATACCGTAATATGTTATAACGTTATACCATATAAGGTATTGCGTTATAAACTTATACCATATAACGTATTACGATATAACGTTATACCATGCGACGTTATGCCATATCACGTAATACGTTATAACGTTATACCATATAACGTAATACGTTATAACGTAATACGTTATAACGTTTTACCATATATCGTAATACGTTATGACGTAACACCATATAACGTAATTCGTTATAACGTTATTCCATATAACGTAATACATTATAACGTAATACCATATAACGTAAAACGTTATAACGTTATACCATATAACGTAATACGTTATAACGATGTACCATATAACGTAAAACGTTATAACGTTATACCATATATCGTAATACGTTATGACGTAATACCATATAACGTAATTCGTTATAACGTTATTCCATATAACGTAATACGTTTTAACGTAATACCATATAACGTAATAAGTTATAACGTTATACCATATAACGTAATACGTTATAACGCTGTACCATATAACGTAATACGTTATAACGTTGTACCATATAACGCAAATACGTTATAACGTTATACCATATAACGTAATACGTTATAACGTTATAACATATGACGTTATACCATATCACGTAATACGCTATAGTGTTATAACATATAACATAATACGTTATAACGTTATACCATATAACGTAATGCGTTATAACGTTATACCATATAACGTAATACAATATAACGTTATACCATATGACGTTATACCATATAACGTAATACGTCATAACGTTATACCATATAACGTAATATGTTATAACGTTATACCATATAAGGTATTACGATATAAACTTATACCATATAACGTAATACGTTACAACGTTATACCATACGACGTTATACCATATCACGTAATACGTTATAACGTTATAACATATGACGTTATACCATATCACGTAATAGGCTATAGCGTTATACCATATAACATAATACGTTATAACGTTATACCATATAACGTAATACGTTATAAATTTATACCATATAACGTAATACGTTATAACGTTGTACCATATAACGTAATGCGTTATAACGTTGTACCATATAACGCAATACGTTATAACGTTATACAATATAACGTAATACGTTATAACGTTATAACATATGACGTTATACCATATCACGTAATACGCTATAGCGTTATACCATATAACATAATACGTTATAACGTTATACCATATAACGTAATGCGCTATAACGTTATACCATATAACGTAATACAATATAACGTTATACCTTATGACGTTATACCATATACCGTAATATGTTATAACGTTATATCATATAAGGTATTACGTTATAAACTTATACCATATAACGTAATACGTTATAACGTTATACCATATGACGTTATACCATATAACGTAATACGTCATAACGTTATACCATATAACGTTATACCATATAACGTTTTACCATATACCGTAATATGTTATAACGTTATACCATATAAGGTATTACGTTATAAACTTATACCATATAACGTATTACGATATAACGTTATACCATGCGACGTTATGCCATATCACGTAATACGTTATAACGTTATACCATATAACGTAATACGTTATAACGTAATACGTTATAACGTTTTACCATATATCGTAATACGTTATGACGTAACACCATATAACGTAATTCGTTATAACGTTATTCCATATAACGTAATACATTATAACGTAATACCATATAACGTAAAACGTTATAACGTTATACCATATAACGTAATACGTTATAACGATGTACCATATAACGTAAAACGTTATAACGTTATACCATATATCGTAATACGTTATGACGTAATACCATATAACGTAATTCGTTATAACGTTATTCCATATAACGTAATACGTTTTAACGTAATACCATATAACGTAATAAGTTATAACGTTATACCATATAACGTAATACGTTATAACGCTGTACCATATAACGTAATACGTTATAACGTTGTACCATATAACGCAAATACGTTATAACGTTATACCATATAACGTAATACGTTATAACGTTATAACATATGACGTTATACCATATCACGTAATACGCTATAGTGTTATAACATATAACATAATACGTTATAACGTTATACCATATAACGTAATGCGTTATAACGTTATACCATATAACGTAATACAATATAACGTTATACCATATGACGTTATACCATATAACGTAATACGTCATAACGTTATACCATATAACGTAATATGTTATAACGTTATACCATATAAGGTATTACGATATAAACTTATACCATATAACGTAATACGTTACAACGTTATACCATACGACGTTATACCATATCACGTAATACGTTATAACGTTATAACATATGACGTTATACCATATCACGTAATAGGCTATAGCGTTATACCATATAACATAATACGTTATAACGTTATACCATATAACGTAATACGTTATAACGTTATAACATATTACGTTATACCATATCACGTAATACGCTATAGCGTTATACCATATAACATAATACGTTATAACGTTATACCATATAACGTAATACGTTATAACGTTATACCATATAACGTAATACAATATAACGTTATACCATATGACGTTATACCATATACCGTAATATGTTATAACGTTATACCATATAAGGTATTACGTTATAATCTTATACCATATAACGTAAAACGTTATAACGTTATACCATGCGACGTTATACCATATCACGTAATACGTTATAACGTTATACCATATAACGTAATACGTTATAACGTTGTACCATATAACGTAATACGTTATAACGTTGTACCATATAAAGCAATACGTTATAACGTTATACCATATAACGTAATACGTTATAACGTTATAACATATGACGTTATACCATATCACGTAATACGCTATAGCGTTATACCATATAACATAATACGTTATAACGTTATACCATATAACGTAATACGTTATAACGTTATACCATATATCGTAATACGTTATGACGTAATACCATATAACGTAATACGTTATAACTTTATTCCATATAACGTAATACGTTATAACGTAATACCATATAACGTAATACGTTATAAATTTATACCATATAACGTAATACGTTATAACGTTGTACCATATAACGTAATACGTTATAACGTTGTACCATATAACGCAATACGTTATAACGTTATACAATATAACGTAATACGTTATAACGTTATAACATATGACGTTATACCATATCACGTAATACGCTATAGCGTTATACCATATAACATAATACGTTATAACGTTATACCATATAACGTAATGCGCTATAACGTTATACCATATAACGTAATACAATATAACGTTATACCTTATGACGTTATACCATATACCGTAATATGTTATAACGTTATATCATATAAGGTATTACGTTATAAACTTATACCATATAACGTAATACGTTATAACGTTATACCATATGACGTTATACCATATAACGTAATACGTCATAACGTTATACCGTATAACGTTATACCATATAACGTTTTACTATATAACGTAATACGTTATAACGTTATAACGTTATACCATATAACGTAATACGTTATAACGTTATACCATATAACGTAATACGTTATAACGTTATAACATATGACGTTATACCATATCACGTAATACGCTATAGCGTTATACCATATAACATAATACGTTATAACGTTATACCATATAACGTAATACATTATAACTTTATACTATATAACGTAATACGTTATAACGTTATAACATATGACGTTATACAATATCACGTAATACGCTATAGCGTTATACCATATAACATAATACGTTATAACGTTATACCATATAACGTAATACGTTATAACGTTATACCATATAACGTAATACGTTATAACGTTATAACATATTACGTTATACCATATCACGTAATACGCTATAGCGTTATACCATATAACATAATACGTTATAACGTTATACCATATAACGTAATACGTTATAACGTTATACCATATATCGTAATACGTAATGACGTAATACCATATAACGTAATACGTTATAACGTTATTCCATATAACGTAATACGTTATAACGTAATACCATATAACGTAATAGGTTATAACGTTGTACCATATAACGTAATACGTTATAACGTTGTACCATATAACGTAATGCGTTATAACGTTATACCATATAATGTAATACAATATAACGTTATACCATATGACGTTATACCATATACCGTAATATGTTATAACGTTATATCATATAGGGTATTACGTTATAAACTTATACCATATAACGTAATACGTTATAACGTTATACCATATGACGTTATACCATATAACGTAATACGTCATAACGTTATACCATATAACGTTTTACCATATAACGTAATACGTTATAACGTTATACCATATAACGTAATACGTTATAACGTTATAACATATGACGTTATACCATATCACGTAATACGCTATAGCGCTATACCATATAACATAATACGTTATAACGTTATACCATATAACGTAATACGTTATAATGTTATACCATATAACGTAATACGTTATAACGTTATACCATATAACGTAATACAATATAACGTTATACCATATGACGTTATACCATATACCGTAATATGTTATAACGTTATACCATATAAGGTATTACGTTATAAACTTATACCATATAACGTAATACGTTATAACGTTATACCATGCGAGGTTATACCATATCACGTAATACGTTATAACGTTATACCATATAACGTAATACGTTATAACGTTATTCCATATAACGTAATACGTTATAACGTAATACCATATAACGTAAAACGTTATGACGTTATACCATATAACGTAATACGTTATAACGATGTACCATATAACGTAATACGTTATAACGTAATACCATATAACGTAACACGTTATAACGTTGTACCATATAACGTAATACGTTATAACGTTGTACCATATAACGCAATACGTTATAACGTTATACCATATAACGTAATACGTTATAAAGTTATACCATATAACGTAATGCGTTATAGCGTTATACCATATAACGTAATACAATATAACGTTATACCATATGACGTTATACCATATACCGTAATATGTTATAACGTTATATCATATAAGGTATTACGTTATAAACTTATACCATATAACGTAATACGTTATAACGTTATACCATATGACGTTATACCATATAACGTAATACGTTATAACGTTATACCATATAACGTAATACGTTATAACGTAATACCATATAACGTAATACGTTATAACGTTGTACCGTATAACGTAATACGTTATAACGTTGTACCATATAACGTAATGCGTTATAACGTTATACCATATAACGTAATACAATATAGAGTTATACCATATGACGTTATACCATATACCGTAATATGTTATAACGTTATATCATATAAGGTATTACGTTATAAACTTATACCATATAACGTAATACGTTATAACGTTATACCATATGACGTTATACCATATAACGTAATACGTTATAACGTTATACCATATAACGTAATACGTTATAACGTTGTGCCATATAACGTAATACGTTATAAAGTTGTACCATATAACGCAATACGTTATAACGTTATACCATATAACGTAATACGTTATAACGTTATAACATATGACGTTATACCATATCACGTAATACGCTATAGCGTTATACCATATAACATAATACGTAATAACGTTATACCATATAACGTAATGCGTTATAACGTTATACCATATAACGTAATACAATATAACTTTATACCATATGACGTTATACCATATACTGTAAAATGTTATAACGTTATATCATATAAGGTATTACGTTATAAACTTATACCATATAACGTAATACGTTATAACGTTATACCATATGACGTTATACCATATAACGTAATACGTCATAACGTTATACCATATAACGTTATACCATATAACGTTTTACCATATAATGTAATACGTTATAACGTTATAACGTTATACCATATAACGTAATACAATATAACGTTATACCATATGACGTTATACCATATACCGTAATATGTTATAACGTTATACCATATAAGGTATTACTTTATAAACTTATACCATATAACGTATTACGTTATAACGTTATACCATGCGACGTTATGCCATATCACGTAATACGTTATAACGTTATACCATATAACGTAATACGTTATAACGTAATACGTTATAACGTTTTGCCATATATCGTAATTTGTTATGACGTAACACCATATAACGTAATTCGTTATAACGTTATTCCATATAACGTAATACATTATAACGTAATACCATATAACGTAAAACGTTATAACGTTATACCATATAACGTAATACGTTATAACGATGTACCATATAACGTAAAACGTTATAACGTTATACCATATATCGTAATACGTTATGACGTAATACCATATAACGTAATACGTTATAACGTTATAACATATTACGTTATACCATATCACGTAATACGCTATAGCGTTATACCATATAACATAATACGTTATAACGTTATACCATATAACGTAATACGTTATAACGTTGTACCATATAACGTAATACGTTATAACGTTGTACCATATAAAGCAATAAGTTATAACGTTATACCATATAACGTAATACGTTATAACGTTGTACCATATAACGCAAATACGTTATAACGTTATACCATATAACGTAATACGTTATAACGTTATAACATATGACGTTATACCATATCACGTAATACGCTATAGTGTTATAACATATAACATAATACGTTATAACGTTATACCATATAACGTAATGCGTTATAACGTTATACCATATAACGTAATACAATATAACGTTATACCATATGACGTTATACCATATAACGTAATACGTCATAACGTTATACCATATAACGTAATATGTTATAACGTTATACCATATAAGGTATTACGATATAAACTTATACCATATAACGTAATACGTTACAACGTTATACCATACGACGTTATACCATATCACGTAATACGTTATAACGTTATAACATATGACGTTATACCATATCACGTAATAGGCTATAGCGTTATACCATATAACATAATACGTTATAACGTTATAACGTTATAACATATTACGTTATACCATATCACGTAATACGCTATAGCGTTATACCATATAACATAATACTTTATAACGTTATACCATATAACGTAATACGTTATAACGTTATACCATATAACGTAATACAATATAACGTTATACCATATGACGTTATACCATATACCGTAATATGTTATAACGTTATACCATATAAGGTATTACGTTATAATCTTATACCATATAACGTAAAACGTTATAACGTTATACCATGCGACGTTATACCATATCACGTAATACGTTATAACGTTATACCATATAACGTAATACGTTATAACGTTGTACCATATAACGTAATACGTTATAACGTTATAACATATGACGTTATACCATATCACGTAATACGCTATAGCGTTATACCATATAACATAATACGTTATAACGTTATACCATATAACGTAATACGTTATAACGTTATACCATATATCGTAATACGTTATGACGTAATACCATATAACGTAATACGTTATAACTTTATTCCATATAACGTAATACGTTATAACGTAATACCATATAACGTAATACGTTATAAATTTATACCATATAACGTAATACGTTATAACGTTGTACCATATAACGTAATACGTTATAACGTTGTACCATATAACGCAATACGTTATAACGTTATACAATATAACGTAATACGTTATAACGTTATAACATATGACGTTATACCATATCACGTAATACGCTATAGCGTTATACCATATAACATAATACGTTATAACGTTATACCATATAACGTAATGCGCTATAACGTTATACCATATAACGTAATACAATATAACGTTATACCTTATGACGTTATACCATATACCGTAATATGTTATAACGTTATATCATATAAGGTATTACGTTATAAACTTATACCATATAACGTAATACGTTATAACGTTATACCATATGACGTTATACCATATAACGTAATACGTCATGACGTTATACCGTATAACGTTATACCATATAACGTTTTACTATATAACGTAATACGTTATAACGTTATAACGTTATACCATATAACGTAATACGTTATAACGTTATACCATATAACGTAATACGTTATAACGTTATAACATATGACGTTATACCATATCACGTAATACGCTATAGCGTTATACCATATAACATAATACGTTATAACGTTATACCATATAACGTAATACATTATAACTTTATACTATATAACGTAATACGTTATAACGTTATAACATATGACGTTATACAATATCACGTAATACGCTATAGCGTTATACCATATAACATAATACGTTATAACGTTATACCATATAATTTAATACGTTATAACGTTATACCATATAACGTAATACGTTATAACGTTATAACATATTACGTTATACCATATCACGTAATACGCTATAGCGTTATACCATATAACATAATACGTTATAACGTTATACCATATAACGTAATAAGTTATAACGTTATACCATATATCGTAATACGTAATGACGTAATACCATATAACGTAATACGTTATAACGTTATTCCATATAACGTAATACGTTATAACGTAATACCATATAACGCAATACGTTATAACATTATAACGTTATACCATATAGCGTAATACGTTATAACGTTATACCATATAACATAATACGTTATAACCTTATAACATATGACGTTATACCATATCACGTAATACGCTATAACGTTATACCATATAACATAATACGTTATAACGTTATACCATATAACGTAATATGTTATAACGTTATACCATATAAGGTATTACGTTATAAACTTATACCATATAACGTAATACGTTACAACGTTATACCATACGACGTTATACCATATCACGTAATACGTTATAACGTTATAACATATGACGTTATACCATATCACGTAATACGCTTTAGCGTTATACCATATAACATAATACGTTATAACGTTATACCATATAACGTAATACGTTATAACGTTATAACGTTATACCATATAACGTAATACGTTATAACGTTATACCATATAACGTAATACGTTATAACGTTATAACATATTACGTTATACCATATCACGTAATACGCTATAGCGTTATACCATATAACATAATACGTTATAACGTTATACCATATAACGTAATACGTTATAACGTTATACCATATATCGTAATACGTAATGACGTAATACCATATAACGTAATACGTTATAACGTTATTCCATATAACGTAATACGTTATAACGTAATACCATATAACGTAATAGGTTATAACGTTGTACCATATAACGTAATACGTTATAACGTTGTACCATATAACGTAATGCGTTATAACGTTATACCATATAATGTAATACAATATAACGTTATACCATATGACGTTATACCATATACCGTAATATGTTATAACGTTATATCATATAGGGTATTACGTTATAAACTTATACCATATAACGTAATACGTTATAACGTTATACCATATGACGTTATACCATATAACGTAATACGTCATAACGTTATACCATATAACGTTTTACCATATAACGTAATACGTTATAACGTTATAACGTTATACCATATAACGTAATACGTTATAACGTTATACCATATAACGTAATACGTTATAACGTTATAACATATGACGTTATACCATATCACGTAATACGCTATAGCGCTATACCATATAACATAATACGTTATAACGTTATACCATATAACGTAATACGTTATAATGTTATACCATATAACGTAATACGTTATAACGTTATACCATATAACGTAATACAATATAACGTTATACCATATGACGTTATACCATATACCGTAATATGTTATAACGTTATACCATATAAGGTATTACGTTATAAACTTATACCATATAACGTAATACGTTATAACGTTATACCATGCGAGGTTATACCATATCACGTAATACGTTATAACGTTATACCATATAACGTAATACGTTATAACGTTATTCCATATAACGTAATACGTTATAACGTAATACCATATAACGTAAAACGTTATGACGTTATACCATATAACGTAATACGTTATAACGATGTACCATATAACGTAATACGTTATAACGTAATACCATATAACGTAACACGTTATAACGTTGTACCATATAACGTAATACGTTATAACGTTGTACCATATAACGCAATACGTTATAACGTTATACCATATAACGTAATACGTTATAAAGTTATACCATATAACGTAATGCGTTATAGCGTTATACCATATAACGTAATACAATATAACGTTATACCATATGACGTTATACCATATACCGTAATATGTTATAACGTTATATCATATAAGGTATTACGTTATAAACTTATACCATATAACGTAATACGTTATAACGTTATACCATATGACGTTATACCATATAACGTAATACGTTATAACGTTATACCATATAACGTAATACGTTATAACGTAATACCATATATCGTAATACGTTATAACGTTGTACCGTATAACGTAATACGTTATAACGTTGTACCATATAACGTAATGCGTTATAACGTTATACCATATAACGTAATACAATATAGAGTTATACCATATGACGTTATACCATATACCGTAATATGTTATAACGTTATATCATATAAGGTACTACGTTATAAACTTATACCATATAACGTAATACGTTATAACGTTATACCATATGACGTTATACCATATAACGTAATACGTTATAACGTTATACCATATAACGTAATACGTTATAACGTTGTACCATATAACGTAATACGTTATAAAGTTGTACCATATAACGCAATACGTTATAACGTTATACCATATAACGTAATACGTTATAACGTTATAACATATGACGTTATACCATATCACGTAATACGCTATAGCGTTATACCATATAACATAATACGTAATAACGTTATAGCATATAACGTAATGCGTTATAACGTTATACCATATAACGTAATACAATATAACTTTATACCATATGACGTTATACCATATACTGTAAAATGTTATAACGTTATATCATATAAGGTATTACGTTATAAACTTATACCATATAACGTGATACGTTATAACGTTATACCATATGACGTTATACCATATAACGTAATACGTCATAACGTTATACCATATAACGTTATACCATATAACGTTTTACCATATAATGTAATACGTTATAACGTTATAACGTTATACCATATAACGTAATACGTTATAACGTTATACCATATAACATAATACGTTATAACCTTATAACATATGACGTTATACCATATCACGTAATACGCTATAGCGTTATACCATATAACATAATACGTTATAACGTTATACCATATAACGTAATACGTTATAACGTTATACCATACAACGTAATACAATATAACGTTATACCATATGACGTTATACCATATACCGTAATATGTTATAACGTTATACCATATAAGGTATTACTTTATAAACTTATACCATATAACGTATTACGTTATAACGTTATACCATGCGACGTTATGCCATATCACGTAATACGTTATAACGTTATACCATATAACGTAATACGTTATAACGTAATACGTTATAACGTTTTACCATATATCGTAATTCGTTATGACGTAACACCATATAACGTAATTCGTTATAACGTTATTCCATATAACGTAATACATTATAACGTAATACCATATAACGTAAAACGTTATAACGTTATACCATATAACGTAATACGTTATAACGATGTACCATATAACGTAAAACGTTATAACGTTATACCATATATCGTAATACGTTATAACGTAATACCATATAACGTAATACGTTATAACGTTATTCCATATAACGTAATACGTTTTAACGTAATACCATATAACGTAATACGTTATAACGTTATAACATATTACGTTATACCATATCACGTAATACGCTATAGCGTTATACCATATAACATAATACGTTATAACGTTATACCATATAACGTAATACGTTATAACGTTGTACCATATAACGTAATACGTTATAACGTTGTACCATATAAAGCAATACGTTATAACGTTATACCATATAACGTAATACGTTATAACGTTATAACATATGACGTTATACCATATCACGTAATACGCTATAGCGTTATACCATATAACATAATACGTTATAACGTTATACCATATAACGTAATACGTTATAACGTTATACCATATATCGTAATACGTTATGACGTAATACCATATAACGTAATACGTTATAAATTTATACCATATAACGTAATACGTTATAACGTTGTACCATATAACGTAATACGTTATAACGTTGTACCATATAACGCAATACGTTATAACGTTATACCATATAACGTAATACGTTACAACGTTATAACATATGACGTTATACCATATCACGTAATACGCTATAGCGTTATACCATATAACATAATACGTTATAACGTTATACCATATAACGTAATGCGCTATAACGTTATACCATATAACGTAATACAATATAACGTTATACCATATGACGTTATACCATATACCGTAATATGTTATAACGTTATATCATATAAGGTATTACGTTATAAACTTATACCATATAACGTAATACGTTATAACGTTATACCATATGACGTTATTCCATATAACGTAATACGTCATAACGTTATACCATATAACGTTATACCATATAACGTTTTACCATATAACGTAATACGTTATAACGTTATAACGTTATACCATATAACGTAATACGTTATAACGTTATACCATATAACGTAATACGTTATAACGTTATAACATATGACGTTATACCATATCACGTAATACGCTATAGCGTTATACCATATAACATAATACGTTATAACGTTATACCATATAACGTAATACATTATAACTTTATACTATATAACGTAATACGTTATAACGTTATAACATATGACGTTATACAATATCACGTAATACGCTATAGCGTTATACCATATAACATAATACGTTATAACGTTATACCATATAACGTAATACGTTATAACGTTATACCATATAACGTAATACAATATAACGTTATACCATATGACGTTATACCATATACCGTAATATGTCATAACGTTATACCATATAAGGTATTACGTTATAAACTTATACCATATAACGTAATACGTTATAACGTTATACCATGCGACGTTATACCATATCACGTAATACGTTATAACGTTATACCATATCACGTAATACGTTATAACGTTATACCATATAACGTAATACGTTATAACGTAATACGTTATAACGTTATACCATATATCGTAATACGTTATGACGTAATACCATATAACGTAATACGTTATAACGTTATAACATATGACGTTATACCATATCACGTAATACGCTATAGCGTTATACCATATAACATAATACGTTATAACGTTATACCATATAACGTAATACGTTATAACTTTATACTATATAACGTAATACGTTATAACGTTATACCATATAACGTAATACGTTATAACGTAATACGTTATAACGTTATACCATATATCGTAATACGTTATGACGTAATACCATATAACGTAATACGTTATAACGTTATAACATATGACGTTATACCATATCACGTAATACGCTATAGCGTTATACCATATAACGTAATACGTTATAACGTAATACGTTATAACGTTATACCATATATCGTAATACGTTATGACGTAATACCATATAACGTAATACGTTATAACGTTATAACATATGACGTTATACCATATCACGTAATACGCTATAGCGTTATACCATATAACATAATACGTTATAACGTTATACCATATAACGTAATACGTTATAACTTTATACTATATAACGTAATACGTTATAACGTTATAACATATGACGTTATACAATATCACGTAATACGCTATAGCGTTATACCATATAACATAATACGTTATAACGTTATACCATATAACGTAATACGTTATAACGTTATACCATATAACGGAATACAATATAACGTTACACCATATGACGTTATACCATATACCGTAATATGTTATAACGTTATACCATATAAGGTATTACGTTATAAACTTATACCATATAACGTAATACGTTATAACGTTATACCATGCGACGTTATACCATATCACGTAATACGTTATAACGTTATACCATATCACGTAATACGTTATAACGTTATACCATATAACGTAATACGTTATAACGTAATACGTTATAACGTTATACCATATAACGTAATACGTTATAACGTTATTCCATATAACGTAATACGTTATAACGTAATACTATATAACGTAAAACGTTATAACGTTATACCATATAACGTAATACGTTATAACGATGTACCATATAACGCAATACGTTATAACGTTATACCATATAACGTAATACGTTATAACGTAATACCATATAACGCAATACGTTATAACGTTATGCCATATGACGTTATACCATATCACGTAATACGCTATAGCGTTATACCATATAACATAATACGTTATAACGTTATACCATATAACGTAATACGTTATAACGTTATACCATATAACGTAACACGTTATAACGTAATACCATATAACGTAATACGTTATAACGTTATACCATATGACATGGTACCATATGCCGCAATACGTCATAACGTTATACCATATAACGTTATACCATATAACGTTTTGCTATATAACGTAATACGTTATAACGTTATAACGTTATACCATATAACGTAATACCATATAACGTAATATGTTGTAACGTTATACCATATAACGTAATACGTTATAACGTTATACCATATAACGTAATACGTTATAACGTTATACCATATAACGTTATACCATATAACGTAATAGGTTATAACGTTATAACATATGACGTTATACCATATCACGTAATACGCTATAGCGTTATACCATATAACATAATACGTTATAACGTAATACGTTATAACGTTTTACCATATATCGTAATACGTTATGACGTACTACCGTATAACGTAATTCGTTATAACGTTATTCCATATAACGTAATACGTTATAACGTAATACCATATAACGTAAAACGTTATAACGTTATACCATATAACGTAATACGTTATAACGATGTACCATACAACGTAATACGTTATAACGGTATACCATATAACGTAATACGTTATAACGTTATACCATATAACGTTATACCATATAACGTAATAGGTTATAACGTTATAACATATGACGTGATACCATATCACGTAATACGCTATAGCGTTATACCATATAACATAATACGTTATAACTTTATACCATATAACGTAATACGTTATAACGTTATACCATATAACGTAATACGTTATAACGTAATACCATATAACGTAATACGTTATAACGTTATACCATATGACGTTATACCATATACCGTAATATGTTATAACGTTATACCATATAAGGTATTACGTTATAAACTTATACCATATAACGTAATACGTTATAACGTAATACCATGCGACGTTATACCATATCACGTAATACGTTATAACGTTATAGCATATAACGTAATACGTTATAACGTTATACCATATAACGTAATACAATATAACGTTATACCATATGACGTTATACCATATACCGTAATATGTTATAACGTTATACTATATAAGGTATTACGTTATAAACTTATACCATATAACGTAATACGTTATAACGTTATACCATGCGACGTTATACCATATCACGTAATACGTTATAACGTTATACCATATCACGTAATACGTTATAACGTTATACCATATAACGTAATACGTTATAACGTTATACGTTATAACGTTATACCATATATCGTAATACGTTATGACGTAATACCATATAACTTAATACGTTATAACGTTATTCCATATAACGTAATACGTTATAACGTTGTACCATATAACGTAATACGTCATAACGTTATACCATATAACGTTTTACTATATAACGTAATACGTTATAACGTTATAACGTTATACCATATAACGTAATACCATATAACGTAATATGTTGTAACGTTATACCATATAACGTAATACGTTATAACGTTATACCATATAACGTAATACGTTATAGCATTATACCATATAACGCTATACCATATAACGTAATAGGTTATAACGTTATAACATATGACGTTATACCATATCACGTAATACGCTATAGCGTTATACCATATAACATAATACGTTATAACGTTATACCATATAACGTAATACGTTATAACGTTATACCATATAACGTAATACAATATAACGTTATACCATATGACGTTATACCATATACCGTAATATGTTATAACGTTATACCCTATAAGGTATTACGTTATAAACTTATACCATATAACGTAATACGTTATAACGTACTACCATGCGACGTTATACCATATCACGTAATACGTTATAACGTTATACCATATAACGTAATACGTTATAACGTAATACGTTATAACGTTTTACCATATATCGTAATACGTTATAACGATGTACCATACAACGTAATACGTTATAACGTTATACCATATATCGTAATACGTTATGACGTAATACCATATAACGTAATACGTTATAACGTTATTCTATATAACGTAATACGTTATAACGTAATACCATATATCGTAATACGTTATAGCGTTGTACCATATAACGTAATACGTTATAACGTTGTACCATATAACGTAATACGTTATAACGTTGTACCATATAACGCAATAAGTTATAACTTTATACCATATAACATAATACGTTATAACGTTATACCATGTAACGTAATGCGATATAACGTTATACCATATGACGTTATACCATATCACGTAATACGTTATAACGTTATACCATATATCGTAATACGTAATGACGTAATACCATATAACGTAATACGTTATAACGTTATTCCATATAACGTAATACGTTATAACGTAATACCATATAACGTAATAGGTTATAACGTTGTACCATATAACGTAATACGTTATAACGTTGTACCATATAACGTAATGCGTTATAACGTTATACCATATAATGTAATACAATATAACGTTATACCATATGACGTTATACCATATACCGTAATATGTTATAACGTTATATCATATAGGGTATTACGTTATAAACTTATACCATATAACGTAATACGTTATAACGTTATACCATATGACGTTATACCATATAACGTAATACGTCATAACGTTATACCATATAACGTTTTACCATATAACGTAATACGTTATAACGTTATAACGTTATACCATATAACGTAATACGTTATAACGTTATACCATATAACGTAATACGTTATAACGTTATAACATATGACGTTATACCATATCACGTAATACGCTATAGCGCTATACCATATAACATAATACGTTATAACGTTATACCATATAACGTAATACGTTATAACGTTATACCATATAACGTAATACGTTATAACGTTATACCATATAACGTAATACAATATAACGTTATACCATATGACGTTATACCATATACCGTAATATGTTATAACGTTATACCATATAAGGTATTACGTTATAAACTTATACCATATAACGTAATACGTTATAACGTTATACCATGCGACGTTATACCATATCACGTAATACGTTATAACGTTATACCATATAACGTAATACGTTACAACGTTATTCCATATAACGTAATACGTTATAACGTAATACCATATAACGTAAAACGTTATAACGTTATACCATATAACGTAATACGTTATAACGATGTACCATATAACGTAATACGTTATAACGTAATACCATATAACGTAACACGTTATAACGTTGTACCATATAACGTAATACGTTATAACGTTGTACCATATAACGCAATACGTTACAACGTTATACCATATAACGTAATACGTTATAAAGTTATACCATATAACGTAATGCGTTATAGCGTTATACCATATAACGTAATACAATATAACGTTATACCATATGACGTTATACCATATACCGTAATATGTTATAACGTTATATCATATAAGGTATTACGTTATAAACTTATACCATATAACGTAATACGTTATAACGTTATACCATATGACGTTATACCATATAACGTAATACGTTATAACGTTATACCATATAACGTAATACGTTATAACGTAATACCATATAACGTAATACGTTATAACGTTGTACCGTATAACGTAATACGTTATAACGTTGTACCATATAACGTAATGCGTTATAACGTTATACCATATAACGTAATACAATATAGAGTTATACCATATGACGTTATACCATATACCGTAATATGTTATAACGTTATATCATATAAGGTATTACGTTATAAACTTATACCATATAACGTAATACGTTATAACGTTATACCATATGACGTTATACCATATAACGTAATACGTTATAACGTTATACCATATAACGTAATACGTTATAACGTTGTACCATATAACGTATTACGTTATAACGTTGTACCATATAACGCAATACGTTATAACGTTATACCATATAACGTAATACGTTATAACGTTGTACCATATAACGTAATACGTTATAAAGTTGTACCATATAACGCAATACGTTATAACGTTATACCATATAACGTAATACGTTATAACGTTATAACATATGACGTTATACCATATCACGTAATACGCTATAGCGTTATACCATATAACATAATACGTAATAACGTTATACCATATAACGTAATGCGTTATAACGTTATACCATATAACGTAATACAATATAACTTTATACCATATGACGTTATACCATATACTGTAAAATGTTATAACGTTATATCATATAAGGTATTACGTTATAAACTTATACCATATAACGTAATACGTTATAACGTTATACCATATGACGTTATACCATTTAACGTAATACGTCATAACGTTATACCATATAACGTTATACCATATAACGTTTTACCATATAATGTAATACGTTATAACGTTATAACGTTATACCATATAACGTAATACGTTATAACGTTATACCATATAACATAATACGTTATAACCTTATAACATATGACGATATACCATATCACGTAATACGCTATAGCGTTATACCATATAACATAATACGTTATAACGTTATACCATATAACGTAATACGTTATAACGTTATACCATACAACGTAATACAATATAACGTTATACCATATGACGTTATACCATATACCGTAATATGTTATAACGTTATACCATATAAGGTATTACGTTATAAACTTATACCATATAACGTATTACGTTATAACGTTATATAATGAGACGTTATGCCAGATCACGTAATACGTTATAACGTTATACCATATAACGTAATACGTTATAACGTAATACGTTATAACGTTTTACCATATATCGTAATACGTTATGACGTAACACCATATAACGTAATTCGTTATAACGTTATTCCATATAACGTAATACATTATAACGTAATACCATATAACGTAAAACGTTATAACGTTATACCATATAACGTAATACGTTATAACGATGTACCATATAACGTAAAACGTTATAACGTTATACCATATATCGTAATACGTTATGACGTAATGCCATATAACGTAATACGTTATAACGTTATACCATATAACGTAATACGTTTTAACGTAATACCATATAACGTAATACGTTATAACGTTATACCATATAACGTAATACGTTATAACGCTGTACCATATAACGTAATACGTTATAACGTTATTCCATATAACGTAATACGTTTTAACGTAATACCATATAACGTATTACGTTATAACGTTATACCATGCGACGTTATGCCATATCACGTAATACGTTATAACGTTATACCATATAACGTAATACGTTATAACGTAATACGTTATAACGTTTTACCATATAACGTAATACGTTATAACGTTATTCCATATAACGTAATACGTTATAACGTAATACCATATAACGTAATAGGTTATAACGTTGTACCATATAACGTAATACGTTATAACGTTGTACCATATAACGTAATGCGTTATAACGTTATACCATATAATGTAATACAATATAACGTTATACCATATGACGTTATACCATATACCGTAATATGTTATAACGTTATATCATATAGGGTATTACGTTATAAACTTATACCATATAACGTAATACGTTATAACGTTATACCATATGACGTTATACCATATAACGTAATACGTCATAACGTTATACCATATAACGTTTTACCATATAACGTAATACGTTATAACGTTATAACGTTATACCATATAACGTAATACGTTATAACGTTATACCATATAACGTAATACGTTATAACGTTATAACATATGACGTTATACCATATCACGTAATACGCTATAGCGCTATACCATATAACATAATACGTTATAACGTTATACCATATAACGTAATACGTTATAACGTTATACCATATAACGTAATACGTTATAACGTTATAACATATGACGTTATACAATATCACGTAATACGCTATAGCGTTATACCATATAACATAATACGTTATAACGTTATACCATATAACGTAATACGTTATAACGTTATTCCATATAACGTAATACGTTATAACGTAATACCATATAACGTAATAGGTTATAACGTTGTACCATATAACGTAATACGTTATAACGTTGTACCATATAACGTAATGCGTTATAACGTTATACCATATAATGTAATACAATATAACGTTATACCATATGACGTTATACCATATACCGTAATATGTTATAACGTTATATCATATAGGGTATTACGTTATAAACTTATACCATATAACGTAATACGTTATAACGTTATACCATATGACGTTATACCATATAACGTAATACGTCATAACGTTATACCATATAACGTTTTACCATATAACGTAATACGTTATAACGTTATAACGTTATACCATATAACGTAATACGTTATAACGTTATACCATATAACGTAATACGTTATAACGTTATAACATATGACGTTATACCATATCACGTAATACGCTATAGCGCTATACCATATAACATAATACGTTATAACGTTATACCATATAACGTAATACGTTATAACGTTATACCATATAACGTAATACGTTATAACTTTATACTATATAACGTAATACGTTATAACGTTATAACATATGACGTTATACAATATCACGTAATACGCTATAGCGTTATACCATATAACATAATACGTTATAACGTTATACCATATAACGTAATACGTTATAACGTTATACCATATAACGGAATACAATATAACGTTATACCATATGACGTTATACCATATACCGTAATATGTTATAACGTTATACCATATAAGGTATTACGTTATAAACTTATACCATATAACGTAATACGTTATAACGTTATACCATGCGACGTTATACCATATCACGTAATACGTTATAACGTTATACCATATCACGTAATACGTTATAACGTTATACCATATAACGTAATACGTTATAACTTTATACTATATAACGTAATACGTTATAACGTTATAACATATGACGTTATACAATATCACGTAATACGCTATAGCGTTATACCATATAACATAATACGTTATAACGTTATACCATATAACGTAATACGTTATAACGTTATACCATATAACGGAATACAATATAACGTTATACCATATGACGTTATACCATATACCGTAATATGTCATAACGTTATACCATATAAGGTATTACGTTATAAACTTATACCATATAACGTAATACGTTATAACGTTATACCATGCGACGTTATACCATATCACGTAATACGTTATAACGTTATACCATATCACGTAATACGTTATAACGTAATACTATATAACGTAAAACGTTATAACGTTATACCATATAACGTAATACGTTATAACGATGTACCATATAACGCAATACTTTATAACGTTATACCATATAACATAATACGTTATAACGTTATACCATATAACGTAATACGTTATAACGTTATACCATATAACGTAACACGTTATAACGTAATACCATATAACGTAATACGTTATAACGTTATACCATATGACATGGTACCATATGCCGCAATACGTCATAACGTTATACCATATAACGTTATACCATATAACGTTTTGCTATATAACGTAATACGTTATAACGTTATAACGTTATACCATATAACGTAATACCATATAACGTAATATGTTGTAACGTTATACCATATAACGTAATACGTTATAACGTTATACCATATAACGTAATACGTTATAACGTTATACCATATAACGGAATACAATATAACGTTATACCATATGACGTTATACCATATACCGTAATATGTTATAACGTTATACCATATAAGGTATTACGTTATAAACTTATACCATATAACGTAATACGTTATAACGTTATACCATGCGACGTTATACCATATCACGTAATACGTTATAACGTTATACCATATCACGTAATACGTTATAACGTTATACCATATAACGTAATACGTTATAACTTTATACTATATAACGTAATACGTTATAACGTTATAACATATGACGTTATACAATATCACGTAATACGCTATAGCGTTATACCATATAACATAATACGTTATAACGTTATACCATATAACGTAATACGTTATAACGTTATACCATATAACGGAATACAATATAACGTTATACCATATGACGTTATACCATATACCGTAATATGTCATAACGTTATACCATATAAGGTATTACGTTATAAACTTATACCATATAACGTAATACGTTATAACGTTATACCATGCGACGTTATACCATATCACGTAATACGTTATAACGTTATACCATATCACGTAATACGTTATAACGTAATACTATATAACGTAAAACGTTATAACGTTATACCATATAACGTAATACGTTATAACGATGTACCATATAACGCAATACGTTATAACGTTATACCATATAACATAATACGTTATAACGTTATACCATATAACGTAATACGTTATAACGTTATACCATATAACATAACACGTTATAACGTAATACCATATAACGTAATACGTTATAACGTTATACCATATGACATGGTACCATATGCCGCAATACGTCATAACGTTATACCATATAACGTTATACCATATAACGTTTTGCTATATAACGTAATACGTTATAACGTTATAACGTTATACCATATAACGTAATACCATATAACGTAATATGTTGTAACGTTATACCATATAACGTAATACGTTATAACGTTATACCATATAACGTAATACGTTATAACGTTATACCATATAACGTTATACCATATAACGTAATAGGTTATAACGTTATAACATATGACGTTATACCATATCACGTAATACGCTATAGCGTTATACCATATAACATAATACGTTATAACGTAATACGTTATAACGTTTTACCATATATCGTAATACGTTATGACGTACTACCGTATAACGTAATTCGTTATAACGTTATTCCATATAACGTAATACGTTATAACGTAATACCATATAACGTAAAACGTTATAACGTTATACCATATAACGTAATACGTTATAACGATGTACCATACAACGTAATACGTTATAACGTTATACCATATAACGTAATACGTTATAACGTTATACCATATAACGTTATACCATATAACGTAATAGGTTATAACGTTATAACATATGACGTGATACCATATCACGTAATACGCTATAGCGTTATACCATATAACATAATACGTTATAACTTTATACCATATAACGTAATACGTTATAACGTTATACCATATAACGTAATACGTTATAACGTAATACCATATAACGTAATACGTTATAACGTTATACCATATGACGTTATACCATATACCGTAATATGTTATAACGTTATACCATATAAGGTATTACGTTATAAACTTATACCATATAACGTAATACGTTATAACGTAATACCATGCGACGTTATACCATATCACGTAATACGTTATAACGTTATAGCATATAACGTAATACGTTATAACGTTATACCATATAACGTAATACAATATAACGTTATACCATATGACGTTATACCATATACCGTAATATGTTATAACGTTATACTATATAAGGTATTACGTTATAAACTTATACCATATAACGTAATACGTTATAACGTAATACCATGCGACGTTATACCATATAACGTAATACGTTATAACGTTATACCATATAACGTAATACGTTATAACGTAATACCATATAACGTAATACGTTATAACGTTATACCATATGACGTTATACCATATACCGTAATATGTTATAACGTTATACCATATAAGGTATTACGTTACAAACTTATACCATATAACGTAATACGTTATAACGTAATACCATGCGACGTTATACCATATCACGTAATACGTTATAACGTTATAGCATATAACGTAATACGTTATAACGTTATACCATATAACGTAATACAATATAACGTTATACCATATGACGTTATACCATATACCGTAATATGTTATAACGTTATACTATATAAGGTATTACGTTATAAACTTATACCATATAACGTAATACGTTATAACGTTATACCATGCGACGTTATACCATATCACGTAATACGTTATAACGTTATACCATATCACGTAATACGTTATAACGTTATACCATATAACGTAATACGTTATAACGTTATACGTTATAACGTTATACCATATATCGTAATACGTTATGACGTAATACCATATAACTTAATACGTTATAACGTTATTCCATATAACGTAATACGTTATAACGTTGTACCATATAACGTAATACGTCATAACGTTATACCATATAACGTTTTACTATATAACGTAATACGTTATAACGTTATAACGTTATACCATATAACGTAATACCATATAACGTAATATGTTGTAACGTTATACCATATAACGTAATACGTTATAACGTTATACCATATAACGTAATACGTTATAGCATTATACCATATAACGCTATACCATATAACGTAATAGGTTATAACGTTATAACATATGACGTTATACCATATCACGTAATACGCTATAGCGTTATACCATATAACATAATACGTTATAACGTTATACCATATAACGTAATACGTTATAACGTTATACCATATAACGTAATACAATATAACGTTATACCATATGACGTTATACCATATACCGTAATATGTTATAACGTTATACCCTATAAGGTATTACGTTATAAACTTATACCATATAACGTAATACGTTATAACGTACTACCATGCGACGTTATACCATATCACGTAATACGTTATAACGTTATACCATATAACGTAATACGTTATAACGTAATACGTTATAACGTTTTACCATATATCGTAATACGTTATAACGATGTACCATACAACGTAATACGTTATAACGTTATACCATATATCGTAATACGTTATGACGTAATACCATATAACGTAATACGTTATAACGTTATTCTATATAACGTAATACGTTATAACGTAATACCATATATCGTAATACGTTATAGCGTTGTACCATATAACGTAATACGTTATAACGTTGTACCATATAACGTAATACGTTATAACGTTGTACCATATAACGCAATAAGTTATAACTTTATACCATATAACATAATACGTTATAACGTTATACCATGTAACGTAATGCGATATAACGTTATACCATATGACGTTATACCATATCACGTAATACGTTATAACGTTATACCATATATCGTAATACGTAATGACGTAATACCATATAACATAACGTTATAACGTTATTCCATATAACGTAATACGTTATAACGTAATACCATATAACGTAATAGGTTATAACGTTGTACCATATAACGTAATACGTTATAACGTTGTACCATATAACGTAATGCGTTATAACGTTATACCATATAATGTAATACAATATAACGTTATACCATATGACGTTATACCATATACCGTAATATGTTATAACGTTATATCATATAGGGTATTACGTTATAAACTTATACCATATAACGTAATACGTTATAACGTTATACCATATGACGTTATACCATATAACGTAATACGTCATAACGTTATACCATATAACGTTTTACCATATAACGTAATACGTTATAACGTTATAACGTTATACCATATAACGTAATACGTTATAACGTTATACCATATAACGTAATACGTTATAACGTTATAACATATGATGTTATACCATATCACGTAATACGCTATAGCGCTATACCATATAACATAATACGTTATAACGTTATACCATATAACGTAATACGTTATAACGTTATACCATATAACGTAATACGTTATAACGTTATACCATATAACGTAATACAATATAACGTTATACCATATGACGTTATACCATATACCGTAATATGTTATAACGTTATACCATATAAGGTATTACGTTATAAACTTATACCATATAACGTAATACGTTATAACGTTATACCATGCGACGTTATACCATATCACGTAATACGTTATAACGTTATACCATATAACGTAATACGTTACAACGTTATTCCATATAACGTAATACGTTATAACGTAATACCATATAACGTAAAACGTTATAACGTTATACCATATAACGTAATACGTTATAACGATGTACCATATAACGTAATACGTTATAACGTAATACCATATAACGTAACACGTTATAACGTTGTACCATATAACGTAATACGTTATAACGTTGTACCATATAACGCAATACGTTATAACGTTATACCATATAACGTAATACGTTATAAAGTTATACCATATAACGTAATGCGTTATAGCGTTATACCATATAACGTAATACAATATAACGTTATACCATATGACGTTATACCATATACCGTAATATGTTATAACGTTATATCATATAAGGTATTACGTTATAAACTTATACCATATAACGTAATACGTTATAACGTTATACCATATGACGTTATACCATATAACGTAATACGTTATAACGTTATACCATATAACGTAATACGTTATAACGTAATACCATATAACGTAATACGTTATAACGTTGTACCGTATAACGTAATACGTTATAACGTTGTACCATATAACGTAATGCGTTATAACGTTATACCATATAACGTAATACAATATAGAGTTATACCATATGACGTTATACCATATACCGTAATATGTTATAACGTTATATCATATAAGGTATTACGTTATAAACTTATACCATATAACGTAATACGTTATAACGTTATACCATATGACGTTATACCATATAACGTAATACGTTATAACGTTATACCATATAACGTAATACGTTATAACGTTGTACCATATAACGTATTACGTTATAACGTTGTACCATATAACGCAATACGTTATAACGTTATACCATATAACGTAATACGTTATAACGTTGTACCATATAACGTAATACGTTATAAAGTTGTACCATATAACGCAATACGTTATAACGTTATACCATATAACGTAATACGTTATAACGTTATAACATATGACGTTATACCATATCACGTAATACGCTATAGCGTTATACCATATAACATAATACGTAATAACGTTATACCATATAACGTAATGCGTTATAACGTTATACCATATAACGTAATACAATATAACTTTATACCATATGACGTTATACCATATACTGTAAAATGTTATAACGTTATATCATATAAGGTATTACGTTATAAACTTATACCATATAACGTAATACGTTATAACGTTATACCATATGACGTTATACCATTTAACGTAATACGTCATAACGTTATACCATATAACGTTATACCATATAACGTTTTACCATATAACGTAATACGTTATAACGTTATAACATATGACGTTATACCATATCACGTAATACGCTATAGCGCTATACCATATAACATAATACGTTATAACGTTATACCATATAACGTAATACGTTATAACGTTATACCATATAACGTAACACGTTATAACTTTATACTATATAACGTAATACGTTATAACGTTATAACATATGACGTTATACAATATCACGTAATACGCTATAGCGTTATACCATATAACATAATACGTTATAACGTTATACCATATAACGTAATACGTTATAACGTTATACCATATAACGGAATACAATATAACGTTATACCATATGACGTTATACCATATACCGTAACATGTTATAACGTTATACCATATAAGGTATTACGTTATAAACTTATACCATATAACGTAATACGTTATAACGTTATACCATGCGACGTTATACCATATCACGTAATACGTTATAACGTTATACCATATCACGTAATACGTTATAACGTTATACCATATAACGTAATACGTTATAACTTTATACTATATAACGTATACGTTATAACGTTATAACATATGACGTTATACAATATCACGTAATACGCTATAGCGTTATACCATATAACATAATACGTTATAACGTTATACCATATAACGTAATACGTTATAACGTTATACCATATAACGGAATACAATATAACGTTATACCATATGACGTTATACCATATACCGTAATATGTCATAACGTTATACCATATAAGGTATTACGTTATAAACTTATACCATATAACGTAATACGTTATAACGTTATACCATGCGACGTTATACCATATCACGTAATACGTTATAACGTTATACCATATCACGTAATACGTTATAACGTTATACCATATAACGTAATACGTTATAACGTAATACGTTATAACGTTATACCATATATCGTAATACGCTATGACGTAATACCATATAACGTAATACGTTATAACGTTATAACATATGACGTTATACCATATCACGTAATACGCTATAGCGTTATACCATATAACATAATACGTTATAACGTTATACCATATAACGTAATACGTTATAACTTTATACTATATAACGTAATACGTTATAACGTTATAACATATGACGTTATACAATATCACGTAATACGCTATAGCGTTATACCATATAACATAATACGTTATAACGTTATACCATATAACGTAATACGTTATAACGTTATACCATATAACGGAATACAATATAACGTTATACCATATGACGTTATACCATATACCGTAATATGTTATAACGTTATACCATATAAGGTATTACGTTATAAACTTATACCATATAACGTAATACGTTATAACGTTATACCATGCGACGTTATACCATATCACGTAATACGTTATAACGTTATACCATATCACGTAATACGTTATAACGTTATACCATATAACGTAATACGTTATAACGTAATACGTTATAACGTTATACCATATAACGTAATACGTTATAACGTTATTCCATATAACGTAATACGTTATAACGTAATACTATATAACGTAAAACGTTATAACGTTATACCATATAACGTAATACGTTATAACGATGTACCATATAACGCAATACGTTATAACGTTATACCATATAACGTAATACGTTATAACGTAATACCATATAACGCAATACGTTATAACGTTATGCCATATGACGTTATACCATATCACGTAATACGCTATAGCGTTATACCATATAACATAATACGTTATAACGTTATACCATATAACGTAATACGTTATAACGTTATACCATATAACGTAACACGTTATAACGTAATTCCATATAACGTAATACGTTATAACGTTATACCATATGACATGGTACCATATGCCGCAATACGTCATAACGTTATACCATATAACGTTATACCATATAACGTTTTGCTATATAACGTAATACGTTATAACGTTATAACGTTATACCATATAACGTAATACCATATAACGTAATATGTTGTAACGTTATACCATATAACGTAATACGTTATAACGTTATACCATATAACGTAATACGTTATAACGTTATACCATATAACGTTATACCATATAACGTAATAGGTTATAACGTTATAACATATGACGTTATACCATATCACGTAATACGCTATAGCGTTATACCATATAACATAATACGTTATAACGTAATACGTTATAACGTTTTACCATATATCGTAATACGTTATGACGTACTACCGTATAACGTAATTCGTTATAACGTTATTCCATATAACGTAATACGTTATAACGTAATACCATATAACGTAAAACGTTATAACGTTATACCATATAACGTAATACGTTATAACGATGTACCATACAACGTAATACGTTATAACGTTATACCATATAACGTAATACGTTATAACGTTATACCATATAACGTTATACCATATAACGTAATAGGTTATAACGTTATAACATATGACGTGATACCATATCACGTAATACGCTATAGCGTTATACCATATAACATAATACGTTATAACTTTATACCATATAACGTAATACGTTATAACGTTATACCATATAACGTAATACGTTATAACGTAATACCATATAACGTAATACGTTATAACGTTATACCATATGACGTTATACCATATACCGTAATATGTTATAACGTTATACCATATAAGGTATTACGTTATAAACTTATACCATATAACGTAATACGTTATAACGTAATACCATGCGACGTTATACCATATCACGTAATACGTTATAACGTTATAGCATATAACGTAATACGTTATAACGTTATACCATATAACGTAATACAATATAACGTTATACCATATGACGTTATACCATATACCGTAATATGTTATAACGTTATACTATATAAGGTATTACGTTATAAACTTATACCATATAACGTAATACGTTATAACGTTATACCATGCGACGTTATACCATATCACGTAATACGTTATAACGTTATACCATATCACGTAATACGTTATAACGTTATACCATATAACGTAATACGTTATAACGTTATACGTTATAACGTTATACCATATATCGTAATACGTTATGACGTAATACCATATAACTTAATACGTTATAACGTTATTCCATATAACGTAATACGTTATAACGTTGTACCATATAACGTAATACGTCATAACGTTATACCATATAACGTTTTACTATATAACGTAATACGTTATAACGTTATAACGTTATACCATATAACGTAATACCATATAACGTAATATGTTGTAACGTTATACCATATAACGTAATACGTTATAACGTTATACCATATAACGTAATACGTTATAGCATTATACCATATAACGCTATACCATATAACGTAATAGGTTATAACGTTATAACATATGACGTTATACCATATCACGTAATACGCTATAGCGTTATACCATATAACATAATACGTTATAACGTTATACCATATAACGTAATACGTTATAACGTTATACCATATAACGTAATACAATATAACGTTATACCATATGACGTTATACCATATACCGTAATATGTTATAACGTTATACCCTATAAGGTATTACGTTATAAACTTATACCATATAACGTAATACGTTATAACGTACTACCATGCGACGTTATACCATATCACGTAATACGTTATAACGTTATACCATATAACGTAATACGTTATAACGTAATACGTTATAACGTTTTACCATATATCGTAATACGTTATAACGATGTACCATACAACGTAATACGTTATAACGTTATACCATATATCGTAATACGTTATGACGTAATACCATATAACGTAATACGTTATAACGTTATTCTATATAACGTAATACGTTATAACGTAATACCATATATCGTAATACGTTATAGCGTTGTACCATATAACGTAATACGTTATAACGTTGTACCATATAACGTAATACGTTATAACGTTGTACCATATAACGCAATAAGTTATAACTTTATACCATATAACATAATACGTTATAACGTTATACCATGTAACGTAATGCGATATAACGTTATACCATATGACGTTATACCATATCACGTAATACGTTATAACGTTATACCATATATCGTAATACGTAATGACGTAATACCATATAACGTAATACGTTATAACGTTATTCCATATAACGTAATACGTTATAACGTAATACCATATAACGTAATAGGTTATAACGTTGTACCATATAACGTAATACGTTATAACGTTGTACCATATAACGTAATGCGTTATAACGTTATACCATATAATGTAATACAATATAACGTTATACCATATGACGTTATACCATATACCGTAATATGTTATAACGTTATATCATATAGGGTATTACGTTATAAACTTATACCATATAACGTAATACGTTATAACGTTATACCATATGACGTTATACCATATAACGTAATACGTCATAACGTTATACCATATAACGTTTTACCATATAACGTAATACGTTATAACGTTATAACGTTATACCATATAACGTAATACGTTATAACGTTATACCATATAACGTAATACGTTATAACGTTATAACATATGACGTTATACCATATCACGTAATACGCTATAGCGCTATACCATATAACATAATACGTTATAACGTTATACCATATAACGTAATACGTTATAACGTTATACCATATAACGTAATACGTTATAACGTTATACCATATAACGTAATACAATATAACGTTATACCATATGACGTTATACCATATACCGTAATATGTTATAACGTTATACCATATAAGGTATTACGTTATAAACTTATACCATATAACGTAATACGTTATAACGTTATACCATGCGACGTTATACCATATCACGTAATACGTTATAACGTTATACCATATAACGTAATACGTTACAACGTTATTCCATATAACGTAATACGTTATAACGTAATACCATATAACGTAAAACGTTATAACGTTATACCATATAACGTAATACGTTATAACGATGTACCATATAACGTAATACGTTATAACGTAATACCATATAACGTAACACGTTATAACGTTGTACCATATAACGTAATACGTTATAACGTTGTACCATATAACGCAATACGTTATAACGTTATACCATATAACGTAATACGTTATAAAGTTATACCATATAACGTAATGCGTTATAGCGTTATACCATATAACGTAATACAATATAACGTTATACCATATGACGTTATACCATATACCGTAATATGTTATAACGTTATATCATATAAGGTATTACGTTATAAACTTATACCATATAACGTAATACGTTATAACGTTATACCATATGACGTTATACCATATAACGTAATACGTTATAACGTTATACCATATAACGTAATACGTTATAACGTAATACCATATAACGTAATACGTTATAACGTTGTACCGTATAACGTAATACGTTATAACGTTGTACCATATAACGTAATGCGTTATAACGTTATACCATATAACGTAATACAATATAGAGTTATACCATATGACGTTATACCATATACCGTAATATGTTATAACGTTATATCATATAAGGTATTACGTTATAAACTTATACCATATAACGTAATACGTTATAACGTTATACCATATGACGTTATACCATATAACGTAATACGTTATAACGTTATACCATATAACGTAATACGTTATAACGTTGTACCATATAACGTATTACGTTATAACGTTGTACCATATAACGCAATACGTTATAACGTTATACCATATAACGTAATACGTTATAACGTTGTACCATATAACGTAATACGTTATAAAGTTGTACCATATAACGCAATACGTTATAACGTTATACCATATAACGTAATACGTTATAACGTTATAACATATGACGTTATACCATATCACGTAATACGCTATAGCGTTATACCATATAACATAATACGTAATAACGTTATACCATATAACGTAATGCGTTATAACGTTATACCATATAACGTAATACAATATAACTTTATACCATATGACGTTATACCATATACTGTAAAATGTTATAACGTTATATCATATAAGGTATTACGTTATAAACTTATACCATATAACGTAATACGTTATAACGTTATACCATATGACGTTATACCATTTAACGTAATACGTCATAACGTTATACCATATAACGTTATACCATATAACGTTTTACCATATAATGTAATACGTTATAACGTTATAACGTTATACCATATAACGTAATACGTTATAACGTTATACCATATAACATAATACGTTATAACCTTATAACATATGACGATATACCATATCACGTAATACGCTATAGCGTTATACCATATAACATAATACGTTATAACGTTATACCATATAACGTAATACGTTATAACGTTATACCATACAACGTAATACAATATAACGTTATACCATATGACGTTATACCATATACCGTAATATGTTATAACGTTATACCATATAAGGTATTACGTTATAAACTTATACCATATAACGTATTACGTTATAACGTTATATAATGAGACGTTATGCCATATCACGTAATACGTTATAACGTTATACCATATAACGTAATACGTTATAACGTAATACGTTATAACGTAATACGTTATAACGTTTTACCATATATCGTAATACGTTATGACGTAACACCATATAACGAAATTCGTTATAACGTTATTCCATATAACGTAATACATTATAACGTAATACCATATAACGTAAAACGTTATAACGTTATACCATATAACGTAATACGTTATAACGATGTACCATATAACGTAAAACGTTATAACGTTATACCATATATCGTAATACGTTATGACGTAATGCCATATAACGTAATACGTTATAACGTTATTCCATATAACGTAATACGTTTTAACGTAATACCATATAACGTAATACGTTATAACGTTATACCATATAACGTAATACGTTATAACGCTGTACCATATAACGTAATACGTTATAACGTTATTCCATATAACGTAATACGTTTTAACGTAATACCATAGAACGTATTACGTTATAACGTTATACCATGCGACGTTATGCCATATCACGTAATACGTTATAACGTTATACCATATAACGTAATACGTTATAACGTAATACGTTATAACGTTTTACCATATAACGTAATACGTTATAACGTTATTCCATATAACGTAATACGTTATAACGTAATACCATATAACGTAATAGGTTATAACGTTGTACCATATAACGTAATACGTTATAACGTTGTACCATATAACGTAATGCGTTATAACGTTATACCATATAATGTAATACAATATAACGTTATACCATATGACGTTATACCATATACCGTAATATGTTATAACGTTATATCATATAGGGTATTACGTTATAAACTTATACCATATAACGTAATACGTTATAACGTTATACCATATGACGTTATACCATATAACGTAATACGTCATAACGTTATACCATATAACGTTTTACCATATAACGTAATACGTTATAACGTTATCACGTTATACCATATAACGTAATACGTTATAACGTTATACCATATAACGTAATACGTTATAACGTTATAACATATGACGTTATACCATATCACGTAATACGCTATAGCGCTATACCATATAACATAATACGTTATAACGTTATACCATATAACGTAATACGTTATAACGTTATACCATATAACGTAATACGTTATAACGTTATACCATATAACGTAACACGTTATAACGTTGTACCATATAACGTAATACGTTATAACGTTGTACCATATAACGCAATACGTTATAACGTTATACCATATAACGTAATACGTTATAACGTTATACCATATAACGTAATACGTTATAAAGTTATACCATATAACGTAATGCGTTATAGCGTTATACCATATAACGTAATACAATATAACGTTATACCATATGACGTTATACCATATACCGTAATATGTTATAACGTTATATCATATAGGGTATTACGTTATAAACTTATACCATATAACGTAATACGTTATAACGTTATACCATATGACGTTATACCATATAACGTAATACGTCATAACGTTATACCATATAACGTTTTACCATATAACGTAATACGTTATAACGTTATAACGTTATACCATATAACGTAATACGTTATAACGTTATACCATATAACGTAATACGTTATAACGTTATAACATATGACGTTATACCATATCACGTAATACGCTATAGCGCTATACCATATAACATAATACGTTATAACGTTATACCATATAACGTAATACGTTATAACGTTATACCATATAACGTAATACGTTATAACGTTATACCATATAACGTAATACAATATAACGTTATACCATATGACGTTATACCATATACCGTAATATGTTATAACGTTATACCATATAAGGTATTACGTTATAAACTTATACCATATAACGTAATACGTTATAACGTTATACCATGCGACGTTATACCATATCACGTAATACGTTATAACGTTATACCATATAACGTAATACGTTACAACGTTATTCCATATAACGTAATACGTTATAACGTAATACCATATAACGTAAAACGTTATAACGTTATACCATATAACGTAATACGTTATAACGATGTACCATATAACGTAATACGTTATAACGTAATACCATATAACGTAACACGTTATAACGTTGTACCATATAACGTAATACGTTATAACGTTGTACCATATAACGCAATACGTTATAACGTTATACCATATAACGTAATACGTTATAAAGTTATACCATATAACGTAATGCGTTATAGCGTTATACCATATAACGTAATACAATATAACGTTATACCATATGACGTTATACCATATACCGTAATATGTTATAACGTTATATCATATAAGGTATTACGTTATAAACTTATACCATATAACGTAATACGTTATAACGTTATACCATATGACGTTATACCATATAACGTAATACGTTATAACGTTATACCATATAACGTAATACGTTATAACGTAATACCATATAACGTAATACGTTATAACGTTGTACCGTATAACGTAATACGTTATAACGTTGTACCATATAACGTAATGCGTTATAACGTTATACCATATAACGTAATACAATATAGAGTTATACCATATGACGTTATACCATATACCGTAATATGTTATAACGTTATATCATATAAGGTATTACGTTATAAACTTATACCATATAACGTAATACGTTATAACGTTATACCATATGACGTTATACCATATAACGTAATACGTTATAACGTTATACCATATAACGTAATACGTTATAACGTTGTACCATATAACGTATTACGTTATAACGTTGTACCATATAACGCAATACGTTATAACGTTATACCATATAACGTAATACGTTATAACGTTGTACCATATAACGTAATACGTTATAAAGTTGTACCATATAACGCAATACGTTATAACGTTATACCATATAACGTAATACGTTATAACGTTATACCATATAACGTAATACGTTATAACGTTATAACATATGACGTTATACCATATCACGTAATACGCTATAGCGTTATACCATATAACATAATACGTAATAACGTTATACCATATAACGTAATGCGTTATAACGTTATACCATATAACGTAATACAATATAACTTTATACCATATGACGTTATACCATATACTGTAAAATGTTATAACGTTATATCATATAAGGTATTACGTTATAAACTTATACCATATAACGTAATACGTTATAACGTTATACCATATGACGTTATACCATTTAACGTAATACGTCATAACGTTATACCATATAACGTTATACCATATAACGTTTTACCATATAATGTAATACGTTATAACGTTATAACGTTATACCATATAACGTAATACGTTATAACGTTATACCATATAACATAATACGTTATAACCTTATAACATATGACGATATACCATATCACGTAATACGCTATAGCGTTATACCATATAACATAATACGTTATAACGTTATACCATATAACGTAATACGTTATAACGTTATACCATACAACGTAATACAATATAACGTTATACCATATGACGTTATACCATATACCGTAATATGTTATAACGTTATACCATATAAGGTATTACGTTATAAACTTATACCATATAACGTATTACGTTATAACGTTATATAATGAGACGTTATGCCATATCACGTAATACGTTATAACGTTATACCATATAACGTAATACGTTATAACGTAATACGTTATAACGTTTTACCATATATCGTAATACGTTATGACGTAACACCATATAACGAAATTCGTTATAACGTTATTCCATATAACGTAATACATTATAACGTAATACCATATAACGTAAAACGTTATAACGTTATACCATATAACGTAATACGTTATAACGATGTACCATATAACGTAAAACGTTATAACGTTATACCATATATCGTAATACGTTATGACGTAATGCCATATAACGTAATACGTTATAACGTTATTCCATATAACGTAATACGTTTTAACGTAATACCATATAACGTAATACGTTATAACGTTATACCATATAACGTAATACGTTATAACGCTGTACCATATAACGTAATACGTTATAACGTTATTCCATATAACGTAATACGTTTTAACGTAATACCATATAACGTATTACGTTATAACGTTATACCATGCGACGTTATGCCATATCACGTAATACGTTATAACGTTATACCATATAACGTAATACGTTATAACGTAATACGTTATAACGTTTTACCATATAACGTAATACGTTATAACGTTATTCCATATAACGTAATACGTTATAACGTAATACCATATAACGTAATAGGTTATAACGTTGTACCATATAACGTAATACGTTATAACGTTGTACCATATAACGTAATGCGTTATAACGTTATACCATATAATGTAATACAATATAACGTTATACCATATGACGTTATACCATATACCGTAATATGTTATAACGTTATATCATATAGGGTATTACGTTATAAACTTATACCATATAACGTAATACGTTATAACGTTATACCATATGACGTTATACCATATAACGTAATACGTCATAACGTTATACCATATAACGTTTTACCATATAACGTAATACGTTATAACGTTATCACGTTATACCATATAACGTAATACGTTATAACGTTATACCATATAACGTAATACGTTATAACGTTATAACATATGACGTTATACCATATCACGTAATACGCTATAGCGCTATACCATATAACATAATACGTTATAACGTTATACCATATAACGTAATACGTTATAACGTTATACCATATAACGTAATACGTTATAACGTTATACCATATAACGTAACACGTTATAACGTTGTACCATATAACGTAATACGTTATAACGTTGTACCATATAACGCAATACGTTATAACGTTATACCATATAACGTAATACGTTATAACGTTATACCATATAACGTAATACGTTATAAAGTTATACCATATAACGTAATGCGTTATAGCGTTATACCATATAACGTAATACAATATAACGTTATACCATATGACGTTATACCATATACCGTAATATGTTATAACGTTATATCATATAGGGTATTACGTTATAAACTTATACCATATAACGTAATACGTTATAACGTTATACCATATGACGTTATACCATATAACGTAATACGTCATAACGTTATACCATATAACGTTTTACCATATAACGTAATACGTTATAACGTTATAACGTTATACCATATAACGTAATACGTTATAACGTTATACCATATAACGTAATACGTTATAACGTTATAACATATGACGTTATACCATATCACGTAATACGCTATAGCGCTATACCATATAACATAATACGTTATAACGTTATACCATATAACGTAATACGTTATAACGTTATACCATATAACGTAATACGTTATAACGTTATACCATATAACGTAATACAATATAACGTTATACCATATGACGTTATACCATATACCGTAATATGTTATAACGTTATACCATATAAGGTATTACGTTATAAACTTATACCATATAACGTAATACGTTATAACGTTATACCATGCGACGTTATACCATATCACGTAATACGTTATAACGTTATACCATATAACGTAATACGTTACAACGTTATTCCATATAACGTAATACGTTATAACGTAATACCATATAACGTAAAACGTTATAACGTTATACCATATAACGTAATACGTTATAACGATGTACCATATAACGTAATACGTTATAACGTAATACCATATAACGTAACACGTTATAACGTTGTACCATATAACGTAATACGTTATAACGTTGTACCATATAACGCAATACGTTATAACGTTATACCATATAACGTAATACGTTATAAAGTTATACCATATAACGTAATGCGTTATAGCGTTATACCATATAACGTAATACAATATAACGTTATACCATATGACGTTATACCATATACCGTAATATGTTATAACGTTATATCATATAAGGTATTACGTTATAAACTTATACCATATAACGTAATACGTTATAACGTTATACCATATGACGTTATACCATATAACGTAATACGTTATAACGTTATACCATATAACGTAATACGTTATAACGTAATACCATATAACGTAATACGTTATAACGTTGTACCGTATAACGTAATACGTTATAACGTTGTACCATATAACGTAATGCGTTATAACGTTATACCATATAACGTAATACAATATAGAGTTATACCATATGACGTTATACCATATACCGTAATATGTTATAACGTTATATCATATAAGGTATTACGTTATAAACTTATACCATATAACGTAATACGTTATAACGTTATACCATATGACGTTATACCATATAACGTAATACGTTATAACGTTATACCATATAACGTAATACGTTATAACGTTGTACCATATAACGTATTACGTTATAACGTTGTACCATATAACGCAATACGTTATAACGTTATACCATATAACGTAATACGTTATAACGTTGTACCATATAACGTAATACGTTATAAAGTTGTACCATATAACGCAATACGTTATAACGTTATACCATATAACGTAATACGTTATAACGTTATACCATATAACGTAATACGTTATAACGTTATAACATATGACGTTATACCATATCACGTAATACGCTATAGCGTTATACCATATAACATAATACGTAATAACGTTATACCATATAACGTAATGCGTTATAACGTTATACCATATAACGTAATACAATATAACTTTATACCATATGACGTTATACCATATACTGTAAAATGTTATAACGTTATATCATATAAGGTATTACGTTATAAACTTATACCATATAACGTAATACGTTATAACGTTATACCATATGACGTTATACCATTTAACGTAATACGTCATAACGTTATACCATATAACGTTATACCATATAACGTTTTACCATATAATGTAATACGTTATAACGTTATAACGTTATACCATATAACGTAATACGTTATAACGTTATACCATATAACATAATACGTTATAACCTTATAACATATGACGATATACCATATCACGTAATACGCTATAGCGTTATACCATATAACATAATACGTTATAACGTTATACCATATAACGTAATACGTTATAACGTTATACCATACAACGTAATACAATATAACGTTATACCATATGACGTTATACCATATACCGTAATATGTTATAACGTTATACCATATAAGGTATTACGTTATAAACTTATACCATATAACGTATTACGTTATAACGTTATATAATGAGACGTTATGCCATATCACGTAATACGTTATAACGTTATACCATATAACGTAATACGTTATAACGTAATACGTTATAACGTTTTACCATATATCGTAATACGTTATGACGTAACACCATATAACGAAATTCGTTATAACGTTATTCCATATAACGTAATACATTATAACGTAATACCATATAACGTAAAACGTTATAACGTTATACCATATAACGTAATACGTTATAACGATGTACCATATAACGTAAAACGTTATAACGTTATACCATATATCGTAATACGTTATGACGTAATGCCATATAACGTAATACGTTATAACGTTATTCCATATAACGTAATACGTTTTAACGTAATACCATATAACGTAATACGTTATAACGTTATACCATATAACGTAATACGTTATAACGCTGTACCATATAACGTAATACGTTATAACGTTATTCCATATAACGTAATACGTTTTAACGTAATACCATATAACGTATTACGTTATAACGTTATACCATGCGACGTTATGCCATATCACGTAATACGTTATAACGTTATACCATATAACGTAATACGTTATAACGTAATACGTTATAACGTTTTACCATATAACGTAATACGTTATAACGTTATTCCATATAACGTAATACGTTATAACGTAATACCATATAACGTAATAGGTTATAACGTTGTACCATATAACGTAATACGTTATAACGTTGTACCATATAACGTAATGCGTTATAACGTTATACCATATAATGTAATACAATATAACGTTATACCATATGACGTTATACCATATACCGTAATATGTTATAACGTTATATCATATAGGGTATTACGTTATAAACTTATACCATATAACGTAATACGTTATAACGTTATACCATATGACGTTATACCATATAACGTAATACGTCATAACGTTATACCATATAACGTTTTACCATATAACGTAATACGTTATAACGTTATCACGTTATACCATATAACGTAATACGTTATAACGTTATACCATATAACGTAATACGTTATAACGTTATAACATATGACGTTATACCATATCACGTAATACGCTATAGCGCTATACCATATAACATAATACGTTATAACGTTATACCATATAACGTAATACGTTATAACGTTATACCATATAACGTAATACGTTATAACGTTATACCATATAACGTAACACGTTATAACGTTGTACCATATAACGTAATACGTTATAACGTTGTACCATATAACGCAATACGTTATAACGTTATACCATATAACGTAATACGTTATAACGTTATACCATATAACGTAATACGTTATAAAGTTATACCATATAACGTAATGCGTTATAGCGTTATACCATATAACGTAATACAATATAACGTTATACCATATGACGTTATACCATATACCGTAATATGTTATAACGTTATATCATATAAGGTATTACGTTATAAACTTATACCATATAACGTAATACGTTATAACGTTATACCATATGACGTTATACCATATAACGTAATACGTTATAACGTTATACCATATCACGTAATACGTTATAACGTTATACCATATAACGTAATACGTTATAACGTAATACGTTATAACGTTATACCATATATCGTAATACGTTATGACGTAATACCATATAACGTAATACGTTATAACGTTATAACATATGACGTTATACCATATCACGTAATACGCTATAGCGTTATACCATATAACATAATACGTTATAACGTTATACCATATAACGTAATACGTTATAACTTTATACTATATAACGTAATACGTTATAACGTTATAACATATGACGTTATACAATATCACGTAATACGCTATAGCGTTATACCATATAACATAATACGTTATAACGTTATACCATATAACGTAATACGTTATAACGTTATACCATATAACGTAATACAATATAACGTTATACCATATGACGTTATACCATATACCGTAATATGTTATAACGTTATACCATATAAGGTATTACGTTATAAACTTATACCATATAACGTAATACGTTATAACGTTATACCATGCGACGTTATACTATATCACGTAATACGTTATAACGTTATTCCATATAACGTAATACGTTATAACGTTATTCCATATAACGTAATACGTTATAACGTAATACCATATAACGTAAAACGTTATAACGTTATACCATATAACGTAATACGTTATAACGATGTACCATATAACGTAATACGTTATAACGTAATACCATATAACGTAACACGTTATAACGTTGTACCATATAACGTAATACGTTATAACGTTGTACCATATAACGCAATACGTTATAACGTTATACCATATAACGTAATACGTTATAAAGTTATACCATATAACGTAATGCGTTATAGCGTTATACCATATAACGTAATACAATATAACGTTATACCATATGACGTTATACCATATACCGTAATATGTTATAACGTTATATCATATAAGGTATTACGTTATAAACTTATACCATATAACGTAATACGTTATAACGTTATACCATATGACGTTATACCATATAACGTAATACGTTATAACGTTATACCATATCACGTAATACGTTATAACGTTATACCATATAACGTAATACGTTATAACGTAATACGTTATAACGTTATACCATATATCGTAATACGTTATGACGTAATACCATATAACGTAATACGTTATAACGTTATAACATATGACGTTATACCATATCACGTAATACGCTATAGCGTTATACCATATAACATAATACGTTATAACGTTATACCATATAACGTAATACGTTATAACTTTATACTATATAACGTAATACGTTATAACGTTATAACATATGACGTTATACAATATCACGTAATACGCTATAGCGTTATACCATATAACATAATACGTTATAACGTTATACCATATAACGTAATACGTTATAACGTTATACCATATAACGTAATACAATATAACGTTATACCATATGACGTTATACCATATACCGTAATATGTTATAACGTTATACCATATAAGGTATTACGTTATAAACTTATACCATATAACGTAATACGTTATAACGTTATACCATGCGACGTTATACCATATCACGTAATACGTTATAACGTTATACCATATCACGTAATACGTTATAACGTTATACCATATAACTTAATACGTTATAACGTAATACGTTATAACGTTATACCATATAACGTAATACGTTATAACGTTATTCCATATAACGTAATACGTTATAACGTAATACTATATAACGTAAAACGTTATAACGTTACACCATATAACGTAATACGTTATAACGATGTACCATATAACGCAATACGTTATAACGTTATACCATATAACGTAATACGTTATAACGTAATACCATATAACGCAATACGTTATAACGTTATACCATATGACGTTATACCATATCACGTAATACGCTATAGCGTTATACCATATAACATAATACGTTATAACGTTATACCATATAACGTAATACGTTATAACGTTATACCATATAACGTAACACGTTATAACGTAATACCATATAACGTAATATGTTATAACGTTATACCATATGACGTGGTACCATATGCCGCAATACGTCATAACGTTATACAATATAACGTTATACCATATAACGTTTTGCTATATAACGTAATACGTTATAACGTTATAACGTTATACCATATAACGTAATACCATATAACGTAATATGTTGTAACGTTATACCATATAACGTAATACGTTATAACGTTATACCATATAACGTAATACGTTATAACGTTATACCATATAACGTTATACCATATAACGTAATAGGTTATAACGTTATAACATATGACGTTATACCATATCACGTAATACGCTATAGCGTTATACCATATAACATAATACGTTATAACGTAATACGTTATAACGTTTTACCATATATCGTAATACGTTATGACGTACTACCGTATAACGTAATTCGTTATAACGTTATTCCATATAACGTAATACGTTATAACGTAATACCATATAACGTAATACGTTATAACGTTATACCATATAACATTATACCATAACGTAATAGGTTATAACGTTATAACATATGACGTTATACCATATCACGTAATACGCTATAGCGTTATACCATATAACATAATACGTTATAACTTTATACCATATAACGTAATACGTTATAACGTTATACCATATAACGTAATACGTTATAACGTTATACCATATAACGTAATACGTTATAACGTAATACCATATAACGTAATACGTTATAACGTTATACCATATGACGTTATACCATATACCGTAATATGTTATAACGTTATACCATATAAGGTATTACGTTATAAACTTATACCATATAACGTAATACGTTATAACGTAATACCATGCGACGTTATACCATATCACGTAATACGTTATAACGTTATACCATATCACGTAATACGTTATAACGTTATACCATATAACGTAATACGTTATAACGTAATACGTTATAACGTAATACGTTATAACGTTATACCATATATCGTAATACGTTATGACGTAATACCATATAACTTAATACGTTATAACGTTATACCATATAACGTAATACGTTATAACGTTGTACCATATAACGTAATACGTCATAACGTTATACCATATAACGTTTTACTATATAACGTAATACGTTATAACGTTATAACGTTATACCATATAACGTAATACCATATAACGTAATATGTTGTAACGTTATACCATATAACGTAATACGTTATAACGTTATACCATATAACGTAATACGTTATAGCATTATACCATATAACGTTATACCATATAACGTAATAGGTTATAACGTTATAACATATGACGTTATACCATATCACGTAATACGCTATAGCGTTATACCATATAACATAATACGTTATAACGTTATACCATATAACGTAATACGTTATAACGTTATACCATATAACGTAATACAATATAACGTTATACCATATGACGTTATACCATATACCGTAATATGTTATAACGTTATACCCTATAAGGTATTACGTTATAACCTTATACCATATAACGTAATACGTTATAACGTACTACCATGCGACGTTATACCATATCACGTAATACGTTATAACGTTATACCATATAACGTAATACGTTATAACGTAACACGTTATAACGTTTTACCATATATCGTAATACGTTATAACGATGTACCATACAACGAAATACGTTATAACGTTATACCATATATCGTAATACGTTATGACGTAATACCATATAACGTAATACGTTATAACGTTATTCTATATAACGTAATACGTTATAACGTAATACCATATATCGTAATACGTTATAGCGTTGTACCATATAACGTAATACGTTATAACGTTGTACCATATAACGTAATACGTTATAACGTTGTACCATATAACGCAATACGTTATAACTTTATACCATATAACATAATACGTTATAACGTTATACCATGTAACGTAATGCGATATAACGTTATACCATATGACGTTATACCATATCACGTAATACGTTATAACGTTATACCATATAACGTAATACGTTATAACTTTATTCCATATAACGTAATACGTTATAACGTAATACCATATAACGTAATACGTTATAAATTTATACCATATAACGTAATACGTTATAACGTTGTACCATATAACGTAATACGTTATAACGTTGTACCATATAACGCAATACGTTATAACGTTATACCATATAACGTAATACGTTATAACGTTATAACATATGACGTTATACCATATCACGTAATACGCTATAGCGTTATACCATATAACATAATACGTTATAACGTTATACCATATAACGTAATGCGCTATAACGTTATACCATATAACGTAATACAATATAACGTTATACCATATGACGTTATACCATATACCGTAATATGTTATAACGTTATATCATATAAGGTATTACGTTATAAACTTATACCATATAACGTAATACGTTATAACGTTATACCATATGACGTTATACCATATAACGTAATACGTCATAACGTTATACCATATAACGTTATACCATATAACGTTTTACCATATATCGTAATACGTTATAACGTTATAACGTTATACCATATAACGTAATACGTTATACCATATCACGTAATACGCTATAGCGTTATACCATATAACATAATACGTTATAACGTTATACCATATAACGTAATACATTATAACTTTATACTATATAACGTAATACGTTATAACGTTATAACATATGACGTTATACAATATCACGTAATACGCTATAGCGTTATACCATATAACATAATACGTTATAACGTTATACCATATAACGTAATACGTTATAACGTTATACCATATAACGTAATACAATATAACGTTATACCATATGACGTTATACCATATACCGTAATATGTTATAACGTTATACCATATAAGGTATTACGTTATAAACTTATACCATATAACGTAATACGTTATAACGTTGTACCATGCGACGTTATACCATATCACGTAATACGTTATAACGTTATACCATATCACGTAATACGTTATAACGTTATACCATATAACGTAATACGTTATAACGTAATACGTTATAACGTTATACCATATATCGTAATACGTTATGACGTAATACCATATAACGTAATACGTTATAACGTTATAACATATGACGTTATACCATATCACGTAATACGCTATAGCGTTATACCATATAACATAATACGTTATAACGTTATACCATATAACGTAATATGTTATAACTTTATACTATATAACGTAATACGTTATAACGTTATAACATATGACGTTATACAATATCACGTAATACGCTATAGCGTTATACCATATAACATAATACGTTATAACGTTATACCATATAACGTAATACGTTATAACGTTATACCATATAACGTAATACAATATAACGTTATACCATATGACGTTATACCATATAGCGTAATATGTTATAACGTTATACCATATAAGGTATTACGTTATAAACTTATACCATATAACGTAATACGTTATAACGTTATACCATGCGACGTTATACCATATCACGTAATACGTTATAACGTTATACCATATCACGTAATACGTTATAACGTTATACCATATAACGTAATACGTTATAACGTAATACGTTATAACGTTATACCATATATCGTAATACGTTATGACGTAATACCATATAACGTAATACGTTATAACGTTATAACATATGACGTTATACCATATCACGTAATACGCTATAGCGTTATACCATATAACATAATACGTTATAACGTTATACCATATAACGTAATACGTTATAACTTTATACTATATAACGTAATACGTTATAACGTTATAACATATGACGTTATACAATATCACGTAATACGCTATAGCGTTATACCATATAACATAATACGTTATAACGTTATACCATATAACGTAATACGTTATAACGTTATACCATGCGACGTTATACCATATCACGTAATACGTTATAACGTTATACCATATCACGTAATACGTTATAACGTTATACCATGTAACGTAATACGTTATAACGTAATACGTTATAACGTTATACCATATAACGTAATACGTTATAACGTTATTCCATATAACGTAATACGTTATAACGTAATACTATATAACGTAAAACGTTATAACGTTATACCATATAACGTAATACGTTATAACGATGTACCATATAACGCAATACGTTATAACGTTATACCATATAACGTAATACGTTATAACGTAATACCATATAACGCAATACGTTATAACGTTATACCATATGACGTTATACCATATCACGTAATACGCTATAGCGTTATACCATATAACATAATACGTTATAACGTTATACCATATAACGTAATACGTTATAACGTTATACCATATAACGTAACACGTTATAACGTAATACCATATAACGTAATATGTTATAACGTTATACCATATGACGTCGTACCATATGCCGCAATACGTCATAACGTTATACCATATAACGTTATACCATATAACGTTTTGCTATATAACGTAATACGTTATAACGTTATAACGTTATACCATATAACGTAATACCATATAACGTAATATGTTGTAACGTTATACCATATAACGTAATACGTTATAACGTTATACCATATAACGTAATACGTTATAACGTTATACCATATAACGTTATACCATATAACGTAATAGGTTATAACGTTATAACATATGACGTTATACCATATCACGTAATACGCTATAGCGTTATACCATATAACATAATACGTTATAACGTAATACGTTATAACGTTTTACCATATATCGTAATACGTTATGACGTACTACCGTATAACGTAATTCGTTATAACGTTATTCCATATAACGTAATACGTTATAACGTAATACCATATAACGTAAAACGTTATAACGTTATACCATATAACGTAATACGTTATAACGATGTACCATACAACGTAATACGTTATAACGTTATACCATATAACGTAATACGTTATAACGTTATACCATATAACGTTATACCATATAACGTAATAGGTTATAACGTTATAACATATGACGTTATACCATATCACGTAATACGCTATAGCGTTATACCATATAACATAATACGTTATAACTTTATACCATATAACGTAATACGTTATAACGTTATACCATATAACGTAATACGTTATAACGTAATACCATATAACGTAATACGTTATAACGTTATACCATATGACGATATTCCATATACCGTAATATGTTATAACGTTATACCATATAAGGTATTACGTTATAAACTTATACCATATAACGTAATACGTTATAACGTAATACCATGCGACGTTATACCATATCAGGTAATACGTTATAACGTTATACCATATCACGTAATACGTTATAACGTTGTACCATATAACGCAATACGTTATAACTTTATACCATATAACATAATACGTTATAACGTTATACCATGTAACGTAATGCGATATAACGTTATACCATATGACGTTATACCATATCACGTAATACGTTATAACGTTGTACCATATAACGTAATACGTTATAACGTAATACCATATAACGTAATACGTTATAAATTTATACCATATAACGTAATACGTTATAACGTTGTACCATATAACGTAATACGTTATAACGTTGTACCATATAACGCAATACGTTATAACGTTATACCATATAACGTAATACGTTATAACGTTATAACATATGACGTTATACCATATCACGTAATACGCTATAGCGTTATACCATATAACATAATACGTTATAACGTTATACCATATAACGTAATGCGCTATAACGTTATACCATATAACGTAATACAATATAACGTTATACCATATGACGTTATACCATATACCGTAATATGTTATAACGTTATATCATATAAGGTATTACGTTATAAACTTATACCATATAACGTAATACGTTATAACGTTATACCATATGACGTTATACCATATAACGTAATACGTCATAACGTTATACCATATAACGTTATACCATATAACGTTTTACCATATATCGTAATACGTTATAACGTTATAACGTTATACCATATAACGTAATACGTTATAACGTTATACCATATAACGTAATACGTTATAACGTTATAACATATGACGTTATACCATATCACGTAATACGCTATAGCGTTATACCATATAACATAATACGTTATAACGTTATACCATATAACGTAATACATTATAACTTTATACTATATAACGTAATACGTTATAACGTTATAACATATGACGTTATACAATATCACGTAATACGCTATAGCGTTATACCATATAACATAATACGTTATAACGTTATACCATATAACGTAATACGTTATAACGTTATACCATATAACGTAATACAATATAACGTTATACCATATGACGTTATACCATATACCGTAATATGTTATAACGTTATACCATATAAGGTATTACGTTATAAACTTATACCATATAACGTAATACGTTATAACGTTGTACCATGCGACGTTATACCATATCACGTAATACGTTATAACGTTATACCATATCACGTAATACGTTATAACGTTATACCATATAACGTAATACAATATAACGTTATACCATATGACGTTATACCATATAGCGTAATATGTTATAACGTTATACCATATAAGGTATTACGTTATAAACTTATACCATATAACGTAATACGTTATAACGTTATACCATGCGACGTTATACCATATCACGTAATACGTTATAACGTTATACCATATCACGTAATACGTTATAACGTTATACCATATAACGTAATACGTTATAACGTAATACGTTATAACGTTATACCATATATCGTAATACGTTATGACGTAATACCATATAACGTAATACGTTATAACGTTATAACATATGACGTTATACCATATCACGTAATACGCTATAGCGTTATACCATATAACATAATACGTTATAACGTTATACCATATAACGTAATACGTTATAACTTTATACTATATAACGTAATACGTTATAACGTTATAACATATGACGTTATACAATATCACGTAATACGCTATAGCGTTATACCATATAACATAATACGTTATAACGTTATACCATATAACGTAATACGTTATAACGTTATACCATATAACGTAATACAATGTAACGTTATACCATATGACGTTATACCATATACCGTAATATGTTATAACTTTATACCATATAAGGTATTACGTTATAAACTTATACCATATAACGTAATACGTTATAACGTTATACCATGCGACGTTATACCATATCACGTAATACGTTATAACGTTATACCATATCACGTAATACGTTATAACGTTATACCATGTAACGTAATACGTTATAACGTAATACGTTATAACGTTATACCATATAACGTAATACGTTATAACGTTATTCCATATAACGTAATACGTTATAACGTAATACTATATAACGTAAAACGTTATAACGTTATACCATATAACGTAATACGTTATAACGATGTACCATATAACGCAATACGTTATAACGTTATACCATATAACGTAATACGTTATAACGTAATACCATATAACGCAATACGTTATAACGTTATACCATATGACGTTATACCATATCACGTAATACGCTATAGCGTTATACCATATAACATAATACGTTATAACGTTATACCATATAACGTAATACGTTATAACGTTATACCATATAACGTAACACGTTATAACGTAATACCATATAACGTAATATGTTATAACGTTATACCATATGACGTGGTACCATATGCCGCAATACGTCATAACGTTATACCATATAACGTTATACCATATAACGTTTTGCTATATAACGTAATACGTTATAACGTTATAACGTTATACCATATAACGTAATACCATATAACGTAATATGTTGTAACGTTATACCATATAACGTAATACGTTATAACGTTATACCATATAACGTAATACGTTATAACGTTATACCATATAACGTTATACCATATAACGTAATAGGTTATAACGTTATAACATATGACGTTATACCATATCACGTAATACGCTATAGCGTTATACCATATAACATAATACGTTATAACGTAATACGTTATAACGTTTTACCATATATCGTAATACGTTATGACGTACTACCGTATAACGTAATTCGTTATAACGTTATTCCATATAACGTAATACGTTATAACGTAATACCATATAACGTAAAACGTTATAACGTTATACCATATAACGTAATACGTTATAACGATGTACCATACAACGTAATACGTTATAACGTTATACCATATAACGTAATACGTTATAACGTTATACCATATAACGTTATACCATATAACGTAATAGGTTATAACGTTATAACATATGACGTTATACCATATCACGTAATACGCTATAGCGTTATACCATATAACATAATACGTTATAACTTTATACCATATAACGTAATACGTTATAACGTTATACCATATAACGTAATACGTTATAACGTAATACCATATAACGTAATACGTTATAACGTTATACCATATGACGATATTCCATATACCGTAATATGTTATAACGTTATACCATATAAGGTATTACGTTATAAACTTATACCATATAACGTAATACGTTATAACGTAATACCATGCGACGTTATACCATATCAGGTAATACGTTATAACGTTATACCATATCACGTAATACGTTATAACGTTGTACCATATAACGCAATACGTTATAACTTTATACCATATAACATAATACGTTATAACGTTATACCATGTAACGTAATGCGATATAACGTTATACCATATGACGTTATACCATATCACGTAATACGTTATAACGTTGTACCATATAACGTAATACGTTATAACGTTGTACCATATAACGCAATACGTTATAACGTTATACCATATAACGTAATACGTTATAACGTTATAACATATGACGTTATACCATATCACGTAATACGCTATAGCGTTATACCATATAACATAATACGTTATAACGTTATACCATATAACGTAATGCGCTATAACGTTATACCATATAACGTAATACAATATAACGTTATACCATATGACGTTATACCATATACCGTAATATGTTATAACGTTATATCATATAAGGTATTACGTTATAAACTTATACCATATAACGTAATACGTTATAACGTTATACCATATGACGTTATACCATATAACGTAATACGTCATAACGTTATACCATATAACGTTATACCATATAACGTTTTACCATATATCGTAATACGTTATAACGTTATAACGTTATACCATATAACGTAATACGTTATAACGTTATACCATATAACGTAATACGTTATAACGTTATAACATATGACGTTATACCATATCACGTAATACGCTATAGCGTTATACCATATAACATAATACGTTATAACGTTATACCATATAACGTAATACATTATAACTTTATACTATATAACGTAATACGTTATAACGTTATAACATATGACGTTATACAATATCACGTAATACGCTATAGCGTTATACCATATAACATAATACGTTATAACGTTATACCATATAACGTAATACGTTATAACGTTATACCATATAACGTAATACAATATAACGTTATACCATATGACGTTATACCATATACCGTAATATGTTATAACGTTATACCATATAAGGTATTACGTTATAAACTTATACCATATAACGTAATACGTTATAACGTTGTACCATGCGACGTTATACCATATCACGTAATACGTTATAACGTTATACCATATCACGTAATACGTTATAACGTTATACCATATAACGTAATACGTTATAACGTAATACGTTATAACGTTATACCATATATCGTAATACGTTATGACGTAATACCATATAACGTAATACGTTATAACGTTATAACATATGACGTTATACCATATCACGTAATACGCTATAGCGTTATACCATATAACATAATACGTTATAACGTTATACCATGTAACGTAATGCGATATAACGTTATACCATATGACGTTATACCATATCACGTAATACGTTATAACGTTATACCATATAACGTAATACGTTATAACTTTATTCCATATAACGTAATACGTTATAACGTAATACCATATAACGTAATACGTTATAAATTTATACCATATAACGTAATACGTTATAACGTTGTACCATATAACGTAATACGTTATAACGTTGTACCATATAACGCAATACGTTATAACGTTATACCATATAACGTAATACGTTATAACGTTATAACATATGACGTTATACCATATCACGTAATACGCTATAGCGTTATACCATATAACATAATACGTTATAACGTTATACCATATAACGTAATGCGCTATAACGTTATACCATATAACGTAATACAATATAACGTTATACCATATGACGTTATACCATATACCGTAATATGTTATAACGTTATATCATATAAGGTATTACGTTATAAACTTATACCATATAACGTAATACGTTATAACGTTATACCATATGACGTTATACCATATAACGTAATACGTCATAACGTTATACCATATAACGTTATACCATATAACGTTTTACCATATATCGTAATACGTTATAACGTTATAACGTTATACCATATAACGTAATACGTTATAACGTTATACCATATAACGTAATACGTTATAACGTTATAACATATGACGTTATACCATATCACGTAATACGCTATAGCGTTATACCATATAACATAATACGTTATAACGTTATACCATATAACGTAATACATTATAACTTTATACTATATAACGTAATACGTTATAACGTTATAACATATGACGTTATACAATATCACGTAATACGCTATAGCGTTATACCATATAACATAATACGTTATAACGTTATACCATATAACGTAATACGTTATAACGTTATACCATATAACGTAATACAATATAACGTTATACCATATGACGTTATACCATATACCGTAATATGTTATAACGTTATACCATATAAGGTATTACGTTATAAACTTATACCATATAACGTAATACGTTATAACGTTGTACCATGCGACGTTATACCATATCACGTAATACGTTATAACGTTATACCATATCACGTAATACGTTATAACGTTATACCATATAACGTAATACGTTATAACGTAATACGTTATAACGTTATACCATATATCGTAATACGTTATGACGTAATACCATATAACGTAATACGTTATAACGTTATAACATATGACGTTATACCATATCACGTAATACGCTATAGCGTTATACCATATAACATAATACGTTATAACGTTATACCATATAACGTAATATGTTATAACTTTATACTATATAACGTAATACGTTATAACGTTATAACATATGACGTTATACAATATCACGTAATACGCTATAGCGTTATACCATATAACATAATACGTTATAACGTTATACCATATAACGTAATACGTTATAACGTTATACCATATAACGTAATACAATATAACGTTATACCATATGACGTTATACCATATAGCGTAATATGTTATAACGTTATACCATATAAGGTATTACGTTATAAACTTATACCATATAACGTAATACGTTATAACGTTATACCATGCGACGTTATACCATATCACGTAATACGTTATAACGTTATACCATATCACGTAATACGTTATAACGTTATACCATATAACGTAATACGTTATAACGTAATACGTTATAACGTTATACCATATATCGTAATACGTTATGACGTAATACCATATAACGTAATACGTTATAACGTTATAACATATGACGTTATACCATATCACGTAATACGCTATAGCGTTATACCATATAACATAATACGTTATAACGTTACACCATATAACGTAATACGTTATAACTTTATACTATATAACGTAATACGTTATAACGTTATAACATATGACGTTATACAATATCACGTAATACGCTATAGCGTTATACCATATAACATAATACGTTATAACGTTATACCATATAACGTAATACGTTATAACGTTATACCATATAACGTAATACAATGTAACGTTATACCATATGACGTTATACCATATACCGTAATATGTTATAACTTTATACCATATAAGGTATTACGTTATAAACTTATACCATATAACGTAATACGTTATAACGTTATACCATGCGACGTTATACCATATCACGTAATACGTTATAACGTTATACCATATCACGTAATACGTTATAACGTTATACCATGTAACGTAATACGTTATAACGTAATACGTTATAACGTTATACCATATAACGTAATACGTTATAACGTTATTCCATATAACGTAATACGTTATAACGTAATACTATATAACGTAAAACGTTATAACGTTATACCATATAACGTAATACGTTATAACGATGTACCATATAACGCAATACGTTATAACGTTATACCATATAACGTAATACGTTATAACGTAATACCATATAACGCAATACGTTATAACGTTATACCATATGACGTTATACCATATCACGTAATACGCTATAGCGTTATACCATATAACATAATACGTTATAACGTTATACCATATAACGTAATACGTTATAACGTTATACCATATAACGTAACACGTTATAACGTAATACCATATAACGTAATATGTTATAACGTTATACCATATGACGTGGTACCATATGCCGCAATACGTCATAACGTTATACCATATAACGTTATACCATATAACGTTTTGCTATATAACGTAATACGTTATAACGTTATAACGTTATACCATATAACGTAATACCATATAACGTAATATGTTGTAACGTTATACCATATAACGTAATACGTTATAACGTTATACCATATAACGTAATACGTTATAACGTTATACCATATAACGTTATACCATATAACGTAATAGGTTATAACGTTATAACATATGACGTTATACCATATCACGTAATACGCTATAGCGTTATACCATATAACATAATACGTTATAACGTAATACGTTATAACGTTGTACCATATATCGTAATACGTTATGACGTACTACCGTATAACGTAATTCGTTATAACGTTATTCCATATAACGTAATACGTTATAACGTAATACCATATAACGTAAAACGTTATAACGTTATACCATATAACGTAATACGTTATAACGATGTACCATACAACGTAATACGTTATAACGTTATACCATATAACGTAATACGTTATAACGTTATACCATATAACGTTATACCATATAACGTAATAGGTTATAACGTTATAACATATGACGTTATACCATATCACGTAATACGCTATAGCGTTATACCATATAACATAATACGTTATAACTTTATACCATATAACGTAATACGTTATAACGTTATACCATATAACGTAATACGTTATAACGTAATACCATATAACGTAATACGTTATAACGTTATACCATATGACGATATTCCATATACCGTAATATGTTATAACGTTATACCATATAAGGTATTACGTTATAAACTTATACCATATAACGTAATACGTTATAACGTAATACCATGCGACGTTATACCATATCAGGTAATACGTTATAACGTTATACCATATCACGTAATACGTTATAACGTTGTACCATATAACGCAATACGTTATAACTTTATACCATATAACATAATACGTTATAACGTTATACCATGTAACGTAATGCGATATAACGTTATACCATATGACGTTATACCATATCACGTAATACGTTATAACGTTATACCATATAACGTAATACGTTATAACTTTATTCCATATAACGTAATACGTTATAACGTAATACCATATAACGTAATACGTTATAAATTTATACCATATAACGTAATACGTTATAACGTTGTACCATATAACGTAATACGTTATAACGTTGTACCATATAACGCAATACGTTATAACGTTATACCATATAACGTCATACGTTATAACGTTATAACATATGACGTTATACCATATCACGTAATACGCTATAGCGTTATACCATATAACATAATACGTTATAACGTTATACCATATAACGTAATGCGCTATAACGTTATACCATATAACGTAATACAATATAACGTTATACCATATGACGTTATACCATATACCGTAATATGTTATAACGTTATATCATATAAGGTATTACGTTATAAACTTATACCATATAACGTAATACGTTATAACGTTATACCATATGACGTTATACCATATAACGTAATACGTCATAACGTTATACCATATAACGTTATACCATATAACGTTTTACCATATATCGTAATACGTTATAACGTTATAACGTTATACCATATAACGTAATACGTTATAACGTTATACCATATAACGTAATACGTTATAACGTTATAACATATGACGTTATACCATATCACGTAATACGCTATAGCGTTATACCATATAACATAATACGTTATAACGTTATACCATATAACGTAATACATTATAACTTTATACTATATAACGTAATACGTTATAACGTTATAACATATGACGTTATACAATATCACGTAATACGCTATAGCGTTATACCATATAACATAATACGTTATAACGTTATACCATATAACGTAATACGTTATAACGTTATACCATATAACGTAATACAATATAACGTTATACCATATGACGTTATACCATATACCGTAATATGTTATAACGTTATACCATATAAGGTATTACGTTATAAACTTATACCATATAACGTAATACGTTATAACGTTGTACCATGCGACGTTATACCATATCACGTAATACGTTATAACGTTATACCATATCACGTAATACGTTATAACGTTATACCATATAACGTAATACGTTATAACGTAATACGTTATAACGTTATACCATATATCGTAATACGTTATGACGTAATACCATATAACGTAATACGTTATAACGTTATAACATATGACGTTATACCATATCACGTAATACGCTATAGCGTTATACCATATAACATAATACGTTATAACGTTATACCATATAACGTAATACGTTATAACTTTATACTATATAACGTAATACGTTATAACGTTATAACATATGACGTTATACAATATCACGTAATACGCTATAGCGTTATACCATATAACATAATACGTTATAACGTTATACCATATAACGTAATACGTTATAACGTTATACCATATAACGTAATACAATATAACGTTATACCATATGACGTTATACCATATACCGTAATATGTTATAACGTTATACCATATAAGGTATTACGTTATAAACTTATACCATATAACGTAATACGTTATAACGTTATACCATGCGACGTTATACCATATCACGTAATACGTTATAACGTTATACCATATCACGTAATACGTTATAACGTTATACCATATAACGTAATACGTTATAACGTTATACCATATATCGTAATACGTTATGACGTAATACCATATAACGTAATACGTTATAACGTTATAACATATGACGTTATACCATATCACGTAATACGCTATAGCGTTATACCATATAACATAATACGTTATAACGTTATACCATATAACGTAATACGTTATAACTTTATACTATATAACGTAATACGTTATAACGTTATAACATATGACGTTATACAATATCACGTAATACGCTATAGCGTTATACCATATAACATAATACGTTATAACGTTATACCATATAACGTAATACGTTATAACGTTATACCATATAACGTAATACAATGTAACGTTATACCATATAGGGTATTACGTTATAAACTTATACCATATAACGTAATACGTTATAACGTTATACCATGCGACGTTATACCATATCACGTAATACGTTATAACGTTATACCATATCACGTAATACGTTATAACGTTATACCATGTAACGTAATACGTTATAACGTAATACGTTATAACGTTATACCATATAACGTAATACGTTGTAACGTTATTCCATATAACGTAATACGTTATAACGTAATACTATATAACGTAAAACGTTATAACGTTATACCATATAACGCAATACGTTATAACGATGTACCATATAACGCAATACGTTATAACGTTATACCATATAACGTAATACGTTATAACGTAATACCATATAACGCAATACGTTATAACGTTATACCATATGACGTTATACCATATCACGTAATACGCTATAGCGTTATACCATATAACATAATACGTTATAACGTTATACCATATAACGTAATACGTTATAACGTTATACCATATAACGTAACACGTTATAACGTAATACCATATAACGTAATATGTTATAACGTTATACCATATGACGTGGTACCATATGCCGCAATACGTCATAACGTTATACCATATAACGTTATACCATATAACGTTTTGCTATATAACGTAATACGTTATAACGTTATAACGTTATACCATATAACGTAATACCATATAACGTAATATGTTGTAACGTTATACCATATAACGTAATACGTTATAACGTTATACCATATAACGTAATACGTTATAACGTTATACCATATAACGTTATACCATATAACGTAATAGGTTATAACGTTATAACATATGACGTTATACCATATCAAGTAATACGCTATAGCGTTATACCATATAACATAATACGTTATAACGTAATACGTTATAACGTTTTACCATATATCGTAATACGTTATGACGTACTACCGTATAACGTAATTCGTTATAACGTTATTCCATATAACGTAATACGTTATAACGTAATACCATATAACGTAAAACGTTATAACGTTATACCATATAACGTAATACGTTATAACGATGTACCATACAACGTAATACGTTATAACGTTATACCATATAACGTAATACGTTATAACGTTATACCATATAACGTTATACCATATAACGTAATAGGTTATAACGTTATAACATATGACGTTATACCATATCACGTAATACGCTATAGCGTTATACCATATAACATAATACGTTATAACTTTATACCATATAACGTAATACGTTATAACGTTATACCATATAACGTAATACGTTATAACGTAATACCATATAACGTAATACGTTATAACGTTATACCATATGACGTTATTCCATATACCGTAATATGTTATAACGTTATACCATATAAGGTATTACGTTATAAACTTATACCATATAACGTAATACGTTATAACGTAATACCATGCGACGTTATACCATATCAGGTAATACGTTATAACGTTATACCATATCACGTAATACGTTATAACGTTATACCATATAACGTAATACGTTATAACGTAATACGTTATAACGTAATACGTTATAACGTTATACCATATATCGTAATACGTTATGACGTAATACCATATAACTTAATACGTTATAACGTTATACCATATTACGTAATACGTTATAACGTTGTACCATATAACGTAATACGTCATAACGTTATACCATATAACGTTTTACTATATAACGTAATACGTTATAACGTTATAACGTTATACCATATAACGTAATACCATATAACGTAATATGTTGTAACGTTATACCATATAACGTAATACGTTATAACGTTATACCATATAACGTAATACGTTATAGCATTATACCATATAACGTTATACCATATAACGTAATAGGTTATAACGTTATAACATATGACGTTATACCATATCACGTAATACGCTATAGCGTTATACCATATAACATAATACGTTATAACGTTATACCATATAACGTAATACGTTATAACGTTATACCATATAACGTAATACAATATAACGTTATACCATATGACGTTATACCATATACCGCAATATGTTATAACGTTATACCCTATAAGGTATTACGTTATAAACTTATACCATATAACGTAATACGTTATAACGTACTACCATGCGACGTTATACCATATCACGTAATACGTTATAACGTTATACCATATAACGTAATACGTTATAACGTAATACGTTATAACGTTTTACCATATATCGTAATACGTTATAACGATGTACCATACAACGAAATACGTTATAACGTTATACCATATATCGTAATACGTTATGACGTAATACCATATAACGTAATACGTTATAACGTTATTCTATATAACGTAATACGTTATAACGTAATACCATATATCGTAATACGTTATAGCGTTGTACCATATAACGTAATACGTTATAACGTTGTACCATATAACGTAATACGTTATAACGTTGTACCATATAACGCAATACGTTATAACTTTACACCATATAACATAATACGTTATAACGTTATACCATGTAACGTAATGCGATATAACGTTATACCATATGACGTTATACCATATCACGTAATACGTTATAACGTTATACCATATAACGTAATACGTTATAACGTAATACCATATAACGTAACACGTTATAACGTTATACCATATGACGTTATACCATATAACGTTATACCATATGACGTTATACCATATACCGTAATATGTCATAACGTTATATCATATAAGGTATTACGTTATAAACTTATAACATATACCGTAATACGTTATAACGTTATACCATATGACGTTATAAAATATAACGTAATACGTCATAACGTTATACCATATAACGTTACACCATATAACGTTTTGCCCTATAACGTAATACGTTATAACGTTATAACGTTATACCATATAACGTAATACGTTATAACGTTATACCATATAACGAAATACGTTATAACGTTATAACATATGACGTTATACCATATACCGTAATATGTTATAACGTTATACCATATAAGGTATTACGTTATAAACTTATACCATATAACGTAATACGTTATAACGTTATACCATGCGACTTTATACCATATCACGTAATACGTTATAACGTTATACCATATAACGTAATACGTTATAACGTAATACCATATAACGTAAAACGTTATAACGTTATACCATATAACGAAATACGTTATAACGATGTACCATATAACGTAATACGTTATAACGTTATACCATATATCGTAATACGTAATGACGTAATACCACATAACGTAATACGTTATAACGTTATACCATATAACGTAATACGTTATAACGTTGTACCATATAACGTAATACGTTATAACGTTGTACCATATAACGCAATACGTTATAACGTTATTCCATATAACGTAATACGTTATAACGTTATTCCATATAACGTAATACGTTATAACGTAATATTATACCATACGTTATAACGTATTATACCATATATCGTAATACGTTATGACGTAATACCATATAACGTAATACGTTATAACGTTATTCCATATAAAGTAATACGTTATAACGTAATACCATATAACGTAAAACGTTATAACGTTATACCATATAACGTAATACGTTATAACGATGTACCATATAACGTAATACGTTATAACGTTATACCATATATCGTAATACGTTATGACGTAATACCATATAACGTAATACCATATAACTTTATACGTTATAACGTTATACCATATAACGTAATACGTTATAACGTTGTACCATATAACGCAATACGTTATAACGTTGTACCATGTAACGCAATACGTTATAACGTTATACCATATGACGTTATACCATATAACGTAATACGTCATAACGTTATACCATATAACGTTATACCATATAACGTTTTACCATATAACGTAATACGTTATAACGTTATAACGTTATACCATATAACATAATACGTTATAACGTTATACCATATAACGTGATACGTTATAACGTTATAACATATGACGTTATACCATATCACGTAATACGCTATAGCGTTATACCATATAACATAATACGTTATAACGTTATACCATATAACGTAATACGTTATAACGTTATACCATATAACGTTATACCCTATGACGTTATACCATATACCGTAATACGTTATAACGTTATACCATGCGACGTTATACCATATCACGTAATACGTTATAACGTTATACCATATAACGTAATACGTTATAACGTAATACGTTATAACGTTTTACCATATATCATAATACGTTATGACGTAATACTATATAACGTAAAACGTTATAACGTTATACCATATAACGTAATACGTTATAACGATGTACCATACAACGTAATACGTTATAACGTTATACCATATATCATAATACGTTATGACGTAATACCATATAACGTAATACGTTATAACGTTATTCTATATAACGTAATACGTTATAACGTAATACCATATAACGTAATACGTTATAGCGTTGTACCATATAACGTAATATGTTATAACGTTGTACCATATAACGTAATACGTTATAACGTTGTACCATATAACGCAATACGTTCTAACGTTATACCATATAACATAATACGTTATAACGTTATACCATGTAACGTAATACGATATAACGTTATACCATATGACGTTATACCATATCACGTAATACGTTATAACGTTATACCATATAACGTAATACGTTATAACGTTATACCATATAACGTAATACGTTATAACGTTGTACCATATAACGTAATACGTTATAACGTTGTACCATGTAACGCAATACGTTATAACGTTATACCATATGACGTTATACCATATAACGTAATACGTCATAATGTTATACCATATAACGTTATACCATATAACGTTTTACCATATAACGTAATATGTTATAACGTTATAACGTTATACCATATAACATAATACGTTATAACGTTGTACCATATAACGTGATACGTTATAACGTTATAACATATGACGTTATACCATATCACGTAATACGCTATAGCGTTATACCATATAACATAAAACGTTATAACGTTATACCATATAACGTAATACGTTATAACGTTATACCATATAACGTTATACCCTATGACGTTATACCGTATCACGTAATACGTTATAACGTTATACCATATAACGTAATACGTTATAACGTAATACGTTATAACGTTATACCATATATCGTAATACGTTATGACGTAATACCATATAACGTAATACGTTATAACGTTATTCCATATAACGTAATAATTTATAACGTAATACCATATAACGTAATACGTTATAACGTTATACCATATAACGTAATACGTTATAACTTTGTACCATATAACGTAATACGTTATAACGTTATTCCATATAACGTAATACGTTATAACGTTATTCCATATAACGTAATACGTTATAACGTAATACGTTATAACGTTATACCATATATCGTAATACGTTATGACGTAATACCATACAACGTAATATGTTATAACGTTATACCATATAACGTAATACGTTATAACGTTATACCATATAACGTAATACGTTATAACGTTGTACCATATAACGTAATACGTCATAACGTTATACCATATAACGTTTTACCATATAACGTAATAAGTTATAACGTTATAACGTTATACCGTATAACGTAATACGTCATAACGTTATACCATATAACGTTACACCATATAACGTTTTACCATATAACGTAATACGTTATAACGTTATAACGTTATACCATATAACGTAATACGTTATAACGTTATACCATATAACGAAATACGTTATAACGTTATAACATATGACGTTATACCATATACCGTAATATGTTATAACGTTATACCATATAAGGTATTACGTTATAAACTTATACCATATTGCGTAATACGTTATAACGTTATACCATGTGACGTTATACCATATCACGTAATACGTTATAACGTTATACCATATAACGTAATACGTTATAACGTAATACGATATAACGTAAAACGTTATAACGTTATACCATATAACGAAATACGTTATAGCGATGTACCATATAACGTAATACGTTATAACGTTATACCATATATCGTTATACGTAATGACGTAATACCACATAACGTAATACGTTATAACGTTATACCATATAACGTAATACGTTATAACGTTGTACCATATAACGTAATACGTTATAACGTTGTACCGTATAACGCAATACGTTATAACGTTATTCCATAAAACGTAATACGTTATAACGTTATTCCATATAACGTAATACGTTATAACGTAATATTATACCATACGTTATAACGTATTATACCATATATCGTAATACGTTATAACGTTATACCATGTGACGTTATACCATATCACGTAATACGTTATAACGTTATACCATATAAGGTATTACGTTATAAACTTATACCATATTGCGTAATACGTTATAACGTTATACCATGTGACGTTATACCATAACACGTAATACGTTATAACGTTATACCATATAACGTAATACGTTATAACGTTATACCATATAACGAAATACGTTATAACGTTATAACATATGACGTTATACCATATACCGTAATATGTTATAACGTTATACCATATAAGGTATTACGTTATAAACTTATACCATATTGCGTAATACGTTATAACGTTATACCATGTGACGTTATACCATATCACGTAATACGTTATAACGTTATACCATATAACATAATACGTTATAACGTTATACCATATAACGTAAAACGTTATAACGTTATACCAATCGACGTTATACCATATCACGAAATACGTTATAACGTTATAGCATATAACGTAATACGTTATAACGTTATAACATATGACGTTATACCATATCACGTAATACGCTATAGCGTTATACCATATAACATAATACGTTATAACGTTATACCATATAACGTAATACGTTATAACGTTGTACCATATAACGTAATACGTTATAACGTTGTACCTTGTAACGCAATACGTTATAACGTTGTACCATATGACGTTATACCATATAACGTAATACGTCATAACGTTATACCATATAACGTTATACCATATAACGTTTTACCATATAACGTAATACGTTATAACGTTATAACGTTATACCATATAACATAATACGTTATAACGTTATACCATATAACGTGATACGTTATAACGTTATAACATATGACGTTATACCATATCACGTAATACGCTATAGCGTTATACCTTATAACATAATACGTTATAACGTTATACCATATAACGTGATACGTTATAACGTTATACCATATAACGTTATACCCTATGACGTTATACCATATACCGTAATACGTTATAACGTTATACCATGCGACGTTATACCATATCACGTAATACGTTATAACGTTATACCATATAACGTAATACGTTAGAACGTTTCACCATATATCGTAATACGTTATGACGTAATACCATATAACGTAATTCGTTATAACGATGTACCATATAACGTAATAAGTTATAACGTTGTACCATATAACGTAATACGTAATGACGTAATACCACATAACGTAATACGTTATAACGTTATACCATATAACGTAATACGTTATAACGTTGTACCATATAACGTAATACGTTATAACGTTGTACCATATAACGCAATACGTTATAACGTTATTCCATATAACGTAATACGTTATAACGTTATTCCATATAACGTAATACGTTATAACGTAATATTATACCATACGTTATAACGTATTATACCATATATCGTAATACGTTATGACGTAATACCATATAACGTAATACGTTATAACGTTATACCATATAACGTAATACGTTATAACGTTATAACATATGACGTAATACGTTATAACGATGTACCATACAACGTAATACGTTATAACGTTATACCATATAACGTTATACCATATAACGTAATAGGTTATAACGTTATAACATATGACGTTATACCATATCAAGTAATACGCTATAGCGTTATACCATATAACATAATACGTTATAACGTAATACGTTATAACGTTTTACCATATATCGTAATACGTTATGACGTACTACCGTATAACGTAATTCGTTATAACGTTATTCCATATAACGTAATACGTTATAACGTAATACCATATAACGTAAAACGTTATAACGTTATACCATATAACGTAATACGTTATAACGATGTACCATACAACGTAATACGTTATAACGTTATACCATATAACGTAATACGTTATAACGTTATACCATATAACGTTATACCATATAACGTAATAGGTTATAACGTTATAACATATGACGTTATACCATATCACGTAATACGCTATAGCGTTATACCATATAACATAATACGTTATAACTTTATACCATATAACGTAATACGTTATAACGTTATACCATATAACGTAATACGTTATAACGTAATACCATATAACGTAATACGTTATAACGTTATACCATATGACGTTATTCCATATACCGTAATATGTTATAACGTTATACCATATAAGGTATTACGTTATAAACTTATACCATATAACGTAATACGTTATAACGTAATACCATGCGACGTTATACCATATCAGGTAATACGTTATAACGTTATACCATATCACGTAATACGTTATAACGTTATACCATATAACGTAATACGTTATAACGTAATACGTTATAACGTAATACGTTATAACGTTATACCATATATCGTAATACGTTATGACGTAATACCATATAACTTAATACGTTATAACGTTATACCATATTACGTAATACGTTATAACGTTGTACCATATAACGTAATACGTCATAACGTTATACCATATAACGTTTTACTATATAACGTAATACGTTATAACGTTATAACGTTATACCATATAACGTAATACCATATAACGTAATATGTTGTAACGTTATACCATATAACGTAATACGTTATAACGTTATACCATATAACGTAATACGTTATAGCATTATACCATATAACGTTATACCATATAACGTAATAGGTTATAACGTTATAACATATGACGTTATACCATATCACGTAATACGCTATAGCGTTATACCATATAACATAATACGTTATAACGTTATACCATATAACGTAATACGTTATAACGTTATACCATATAACGTAATACAATATAACGTTATACCATATGACGTTATACCATATACCGCAATATGTTATAACGTTATACCCTATAAGGTATTACGTTATAAACTTATACCATATAACGTAATACGTTATAACGTACTACCATGCGACGTTATACCATATCACGTAATACGTTATAACGTTATACCATATAACGTAATACGTTATAACGTAATACGTTATAACGTTTTACCATATATCGTAATACGTTATAACGATGTACCATACAACGAAATACGTTATAACGTTATACCATATATCGTAATACGTTATGACGTAATACCATATAACGTAATACGTTATAACGTTATTCTATATAACGTAATACGTTATAACGTAATACCATATATCGTAATACGTTATAGCGTTGTACCATATAACGTAATACGTTATAACGTTGTACCATATAACGTAATACGTTATAACGTTGTACCATATAACGCAATACGTTATAACTTTACACCATATAACATAATACGTTATAACGTTATACCATGTAACGTAATGCGATATAACGTTATACCATATGACGTTATACCATATCACGTAATACGTTATAACGTTATACCATATAACGTAATACGTTATAACGTAATACCATATAACGTAACACGTTATAACGTTATACCATATGACGTTATACCATATAACGTTATACCATATGACGTTATACCATATACCGTAATATGTCATAACGTTATATCATATAAGGTATTACGTTATAAACTTATAACATATACCGTAATACGTTATAACGTTATACCATATGACGTTATAAAATATAACGTAATACGTCATAACGTTATACCATATAACGTTACACCATATAACGTTTTGCCCTATAACGTAATACGTTATAACGTTATAACGTTATACCATATAACGTAATACGTTATAACGTTATACCATATAACGAAATACGTTATAACGTTATAACATATGACGTTATACCATATACCGTAATATGTTATAACGTTATACCATATAAGGTATTACGTTATAAACTTATACCATATAACGTAATACGTTATAACGTTATACCATGCGACTTTATACCATATCACGTAATACGTTATAACGTTATACCATATAACGTAATACGTTATAACGTAATACCATATAACGTAAAACGTTATAACGTTATACCATATAACGAAATACGTTATAACGATGTACCATATAACGTAATACGTTATAACGTTATACCATATATCGTAATACGTAATGACGTAATACCACATAACGTAATACGTTATAACGTTATACCATATAACGTAATACGTTATAACGTTGTACCATATAACGTAATACGTTATAACGTTGTACCATATAACGCAATACGTTATAACGTTATTCCATATAACGTAATACGTTATAACGTTATTCCATATAACGTAATACGTTATAACGTAATATTATACCATACGTTATAACGTATTATACCATATATCGTAATACGTTATGACGTAATACCATATAACGTAATACGTTATAACGTTATTCCATATAAAGTAATACGTTATAACGTAATACCATATAACGTAAAACGTTATAACGTTATACCATATAACGTAATACGTTATAACGATGTACCATATAACGTAATACGTTATAACGTTATACCATATATCGTAATACGTTATGACGTAATACCATATAACGTAATACCATATAACTTTATACGTTATAACGTTATACCATATAACGTAATACGTTATAACGTTATAACATATGACGTTATACCATATCACGTAATACGCTATAGCGTTATACCATATAACATAATACGTTATAACGTTATACCATATAACGTAATACGTTATAACGTTGTACCATATAACGCAATACGTTATAACGTTGTACCATGTAACGCAATACGTTATAACGTTATACCATATGACGTTATACCATATAACGTAATACGTCATAACGTTATACCATATAACGTTATACCATATAACGTTTTACCATATAACGTAATACGTTATAACGTTATAACGTTATACCATATAACATAATACGTTATAACGTTATACCATATAACGTGATACGTTATAACGTTATAACATATGACGTTATACCATATCACGTAATACGCTATAGCGTTATACCATATAACATAATACGTTATAACGTTATACCATATAACGTAATACGTTATAACGTTATACCATATAACGTTATACCCTATGACGTTATACCATATACCGTAATACGTTATAACGTTATACCATGCGACGTTATACCATATCACGTAATACGTTATAACGTTATACCATATAACGTAATACGTTATAACGTAATACGTTATAACGTTTTACCATATATCATAATACGTTATGACGTAATACTATATAACGTAAAACGTTATAACGTTATACCATATAACGTAATACGTTATAACGATGTACCATACAACGTAATACGTTATAACGTTATACCATATATCATAATACGTTATGACGTAATACCATATAACGTAATACGTTATAACGTTATTCTATATAACGTAATACGTTATAACGTAATACCATATAACGTAATACGTTATAGCGTTGTACCATATAACGTAATATGTTATAACGTTGTACCATATAACGTAATACGTTATAACGTTGTACCATATAACGCAATACGTTCTAACGTTATACCATATAACATAATACGTTATAACGTTATACCATGTAACGTAATACGATATAACGATATACCATATGACGTTATACCATATCACGTAATACGTTATAACGTTATACCATATAACGTAATACGTTATAACGTTATACCATATAACGTAATACGTTATAACGTTGTACCATATAACGTAATACGTTATAACGTTGTACCATGTAACGCAATACGTTATAACGTTATACCATATGACGTTATACCATATAACGTAATACGTCATAATGTTATACCATATAACGTTATACCATATAACGTTTTACCATATAACGTAATATGTTATAACGTTATAACGTTATACCATATAACATAATACGTTATAACGTTGTACCATATAACGTGATACGTTATAACGTTATAACATATGACGTTATACCATATCACGTAATACGCTATAGCGTTATACCATATAACATAATACGTTATAACGTTATACCATATAACGTAATACGTTATAACGTTATACCATATAACGTTATACCCTATGACGTTATACCGTATCACGTAATACGTTATAACGTTATACCATATAACGTAATACGTTATAACGTAATACGTTATAACGTTATACCATATATCGTAATACGTTATGACGTAATACCATATAACGTAATACGTTATAACGTTATTCCATATAACGTAATAATTTATAACGTAATACCATATAACGTAATACGTTATAACGTTATACCATATAACGTAATACGTTATAACTTTGTACCATATAACGTAATACGTTATAACGTTATTCCATATAACGTAATACGTTATAACGTTATTCCATATAACGTAATACGTTATAACGTAATACGTTATAACGTTATACCATATATCGTAATACGTTATGACGTAATACCATACAACGTAATATGTTATAACGTTATACCATATAACGTAATACGTTATAACGTTATACCATATAACGTAATACGTTATAACGTTGTACCATATAACGTAATACGTCATAACGTTATACCATATAACGTTTTACCATATAACGTAATAAGTTATAACGTTATAACGTTATACCGTATAACGTAATACGTCATAACGTTATACCATATAACGTTACACCATATAACGTTTTACCATATAACGTAATACGTTATAACGTTATAACGTTATACCATATAACGTAATACGTTATAACGTTATACCATATAACGAAATACGTTATAACGTTATAACATATGACGTTATACCATATACCGTAATATGTTATAACGTTATACCATATAAGGTATTACGTTATAAACTTATACCATATTGCGTAATACGTTATAACGTTATACCATGTGACGTTATACCATATCACGTAATACGTTATAACGTTATACCATATAACGTAATACGTTATAACGTAATACGATATAACGTAAAACGTTATAACGTTATACCATATAACGAAATACGTTATAGCGATGTACCATATAACGTAATACGTTATAACGTTATACCATATATCGTTATACGTAATGACGTAATACCACATAACGTAATACGTTATAACGTTATACCATATAACGTAATACGTTATAACGTTGTACCATATAACGTAATACGTTATAACGTTGTACCGTATAACGCAATACGTTATAACGTTATTCCATAAAACGTAATACGTTATAACGTTATTCCATATAACGTAATACGTTATAACGTAATATTATACCATACGTTATAACGTATTATACCATATATCGTAATACGTTATAACGTTATACCATGTGACGTTATACCATATCACGTAATACGTTATAACGTTATACCATATAAGGTATTACGTTATAAACTTATACCATATTGCGTAATACGTTATAACGTTATACCATGTGACGTTATACCATATCACGTAATACGTTATAACGTTATACCATATAACGTAATACGTTATAACGTTATACCATATAACGAAATACGTTATAACGTTATAACATATGACGTTATACCATATACCGTAATATGTTATAACGTTATACCATATAAGGTATTACGTTATAAACTTATACCATATTGCGTAATACGTTATAACGTTATACCATGTGACGTTATACCATATCACGTAATACGTTATAACGTTATACCATATAACATAATACGTTATAACGTTATACCATATAACGTAAAACGTTATAACGTTATACCAATCGACGTTATACCATATCACGAAATACGTTATAACGTTATAGCATATAACGTAATACGTTATAACGTTATAACATATGACGTTATACCATATCACGTAATACGCTATAGCGTTATACCATATAACATAATACGTTATAACGTTATACCATATAACGTAATACGTTATAACGTTGTACCATATAACGTAATACGTTATAACGTTGTACCTTGTAACGCAATACGTTATAACGTTGTACCATATGACGTTATACCATATAACGTAATACGTCATAACGTTATACCATATAACGTTATACCATATAACGTTTTACCATATAACGTAATACGTTATAACGTTATAACGTTATACCATATAACATAATACGTTATAACGTTATACCATATAACGTGATACGTTATAACGTTATAACATATGACGTTATACCATATCACGTAATACGCTATAGCGTTATACCTTATAACATAATACGTTATAACGTTATACCATATAACGTGATACGTTATAACGTTATACCATATAACGTTATACCCTATGACGTTATACCATATACCGTAATACGTTATAACGTTATACCATGCGACGTTATACCATATCACGTAATACGTTATAACGTTATACCATATAACGTAATACGTTAGAACGTTTCACCATATATCGTAATACGTTATGACGTAATACCATATAACGTAATTCGTTATAACGATGTACCATATAACGTAATACGTTATAACGTTGTACCATATAACGTAATACGTAATGACGTAATACCACATAACGTAATACGTTATAACGTTATACCATATAACGTAATACGTTATAACGTTGTACCATATAACGTAATACGTTATAACGTTGTACCATATAACGCAATACGTTATAACGTTATTCCATATAACGTAATACGTTATAACGTTATTCCATATAACGTAATACGTTATAACGTAATATTATACCATACGTTATAACGTATTATACCATATATCGTAATACGTTATGACGTAATACCATATAACGTAATACGTTATAACGTTATACCATATAACGTAATACGTTATAACGTTATAACATATGACGTTATACCATATACCGTAATATGTTATAACGTTATACCATATATTGTATTACGTTATAAACTTATACCATATAACGTAATACGTTATAACGTTATACCATGCGACGTTATACCATATCACGTAATACGTTATAACGTTATACCATATAACGTAATACAATATAACGTTAAACCATATGACGTTATTCCATATACCGTAATATGTTATAACGTTATATCATATAAGGTATTGCGTTATAAACTTATACCATATAACGTAATACGTTATAACGTTATACCATATGACGTTATACCATATAACGTAATACGTCATAACGTTATACCATATAACGTTACACCATATAACGTTTTACCATATAACGTAATACGTTATAACGTTATAACGTTATACCATATAACGTAATACGTTATAACGTTATACCATATAACGAAATACGTTATAACGTTATAACATATGACGTTATACCATATACCGTAATATGTTATAACGTTATACCATATATTGTATTACGTTATAAACTTATACCATATAACGTAATACGTTATAACGTTATACCATGCGACGTTATACCATATCACGTAATACGTTATAACGTTATACCATATAACGTAATACGTTATAACGTAATACGATATAACGTAAAACGTTATAACGTTATACCATATAACGAAATACGTTATAACGATGTACCATATAACGTAATACGTTATAACGTTATACCATATGTCGTAATACGTAATGACGTAATACCACATAACGTAATACGTTATAACGTTATACCATATAACGTAATACGTTATAACGTTGTACCATATAACGTAATACGTTATAACGTTGTACCATATAACGCAATACGTTATAACGTTATTCCATATAACGTAATACGTTATAACGTTATTCCATATAACGTAATACGTTATAACGTAATATTATACCATACGTTATAACGTATTATACCATATATCGTAATACGTTATGACGTAATACCATATAACGTAATACGTTATAACGTTATACCATATAACGTAATACGTTATAACGTTATACCATATAACGTAAAACGTTATAACGTTATAACATATGACGTTATACCATATCACGTAATACGCTATAGCGTTATACCATATAACATAATACGTTATAACGTTATACCATATAACATAATACGTTATAACATAATACCATGCGACGTTATACCATATCACGTAATACGTTATAACGTTATACCATATAACGTAATACGTTATAACGTAATACGTTATAACATAATACCATGCGACGTTATACCATATCACGTAATACGTTATAACGTTATACCATATAACGTAATACGTTATAACGTAATACGTTATAACGTTGTACCATATAACGCAATACGTTATAACGTTCCGCCATATAACGTAATACGTTATAACGTTATAACATATGACGTTATACCACATCACGTAATACGCTATAGCGTTATACCATATAACATAATACGTTATAACGTTATACCATATAACGTAAAACGTTATAACGTTATACCAATCGACGTTATACCATATCACGAAATACGTTATAACGTTATACCATATAACGTAATACGTTATAACGTTATAACATATGACGTTATACCATATCACGTAATACGCTATAGCGTTATACCATATAACATAATACGTTATAACGTTATACCATATAACGTAATACGTTATAACGTTGTACCATATAACGTAATACGTTATAACGTTGTACCATGTAACGCAATACGTTATAACGTTATACCATATGACGTTATACCATATAACGTAATACGTCATAACGTTATACCATATAACGTTATACCATATAACGTTTTACCATATAACGTAATACGTTATAACGTTATAACGTTATACCATATAACATAATACGTTATAACGTTATACCATATAACGTGATACGTTATAACGTTATAACATATGACGTTATACCATATCACGTAATACGCTATAGCGTTATACCATATAACATAATACGTTATAACGTTATACCATATAACGTGATACGTTATAACGTTATACCATATAACGTTATACCCTATGACGTTATACCATATACCGTAATACGTTATAACGTTATACCATGCGACGTTATACCATATCACGTAATACGTTATAACGTTATACCATATAACGTAATACGTTATAACGTTTTACCATATATCGTAATACGTTATGACGTAATACCATATAACGTAATTCGTTATAACGTTATTCCATATAACGTAATACGTTATAACGTAATACCATATAACGTAAAACGTTATAACGTTATACCATATAACGTAATACGTTATAACGATGTACCATATAACGTAATACGTTATAACGTTGTACCATATAACGTAATACGTTATAACGTTATAACATATGACGTTATACCATATCGCGTAATACGCTATAGCGTTATACCATATAACGTAATACGTTATAACGTTATACCATATAACGTAATGCGTTATAACGTTATACCATATAACGTAATACAATATAACGTTAAACCATATGACGTTATACCATATACCGTAATATGTTATAACGTTATATCATATAAGGTATTACGTTATAAACTTATACCATATACCGTAATACGTTATAGCGTTATACCATATGCCGTTATACCATATAACGTAATACGTCATAACGTTATACCATATAACGTTATACCATATAACGTTTTACCATATAACGTAATACGTTATGACGTAATACCATATAACGTAATTCGTTATAACGTTATTCCATATAACGTAATACGTTATAACGTAATACCATATAACGTAAAACGTTATAACGTTATACCATATAACGTAATACGTTATAACGAGTTACCATATAACGTAATACGTTATAACGTTATAACATATGACGTTATACCATATCACGTAATACGCTATGGCGTTATACCATATAACATAATACGTTATAACGTTATACCATATAACGTAATGCGTTATAAGGTTATACCATATAACGTAATACAATATAACGTTATACCATATGACGTTATACCATATACCGTAATATGTTATAACGTTATATCATATAAGGTATTACTTTATAAACTTATACCATATAACGTAATACGTTATAGCGTTATACCATATGACGTTATACCTTATAACGTAATACGTCATAACGTTATACCATATAACGTTATAACATATAACGTTTTACCATATAACGTAATACGCTATAACGTTATAACGTTATACCATATAACGTAATACGTTATAACGTTATACCATATAACGTAATACGTCATAACGTTATACCATATAACGTTATACCATATAACGTTTTACCATATAACGTAATACGTTATAACATTATAACGTTATACCATATAACGTAAAACGTTATAACGTTATACCATGCGACGTTATACCATATCACGTAATACGTTATAACGTTATACCATATAACGTAATACGTTATAACGTTATAACATATGACGTTATACCATATCACGTAATACGCTATAGCGTTATACCATATAACATAATACGTTATAACGTTATACCATATAACGTAATACGTTATAACGTTGTACCATATAACGTAATACGTTATAACGTTGTACCATGTAACGCAATACGTTATAACGTTATACCATATGACGTTATACCATATAACGTAATACGTCATAACGTTATACCATATAACGTTATACCATATAACGTTTTACCATATAACGTAATACGTTATAACGTAATACGTTATAACGTTTTACCATATATCGTAATACGTTATGACGTAATACCATATAACGTAATTCGTTATAACGTTATTCCATATAACGTAATACGTTATAACGTAATACCATATAACGTAAAACGTTATAACGTTATACCATATAACGTAATACGTTATAACGATGTACCATATAACGTAATACGTTATAACGTTGTACCATATAACGTAATACGTTATAACGTTATAACATATGACGTTATACCATATCGCGTAATACGCTATAGCGTTATACCATATAACATAATACGTTATAACGTTATACCATATAACGTAATGCGTTATAACGTTATACCATATAACGTAATACAATATAACGTTAAACCATATGACGTTATACCATATACCGTAATATGTTATAACGTTATATCATATAAGGTATTACGTTATAAACTTATACCATATAACGTAATACGTTATAGCGTTATACCATATGCCGTTATACCATATAACGTAATACGTCATAACGTTATACCATATAACGTTATACCATATAACGTTTTACCATATAACGTAATACGTTATAACGTTATAACGTTATACCATATAACGTAATACGTTATAACGTTATACCATATAACGTAATACGTCATAACGTTATACCATATAACGTTATGCCATATAACGTTTTACCATATAACGTAATACGTTATAACGTTATAACGTTATACCATATAACGTAATACGTTATAACGTTGTACCATGTAACGCAATACGTTATGACGTTATACCATATGACGTTATATCATATAACGTAATACGTCATAACGTTATACCATATAACGTTATACCATATAACGTTTTACCATATAACGTAATACGTTATAACGTTATAACGTTATACCATATAACATAATACGTTATAACGTTATACCGTATAACGTGATACGTTATAACGTTATAACATATGACGTTATACCATATCACGTAATACGCTATAGCGTTATACCATATAACATAATACGTTATAACGTTATACCATATAACGTAATACGTTATAACGTTATACCATATAACGTTATACCCTATGACGTTATACCATATACGGTAATACGTTATAACGTTATACCATGCGACGTTATACCATATCACGTAATACGTTATAACGTTATACCATATAACGTAATACGTTATAACGTAATACGTTATAACGTTTTACCATATATCGTAATACGTTATGACGTAATACCATATAACGTAATTCGTTATAACGTTATTCCATATAACGTAATACGTTATAACGTAATACCATATAACGTAAAACGTTATAACGTTATACCATATAACGTAATACGTTATAACGATGTACCATATAACGTAATACGTTATAACGTTGTACCATATAACGTAATACGTTATAACGTTATAACATATGACGTTATACCATATCACGTAATACGCTATAGCGTTATACCATATAACATAATACGTTATAACGTTATACCATATAACGTAATGCGTTATAACGTTATACCATATAACGTAATACGTTATAGCGTTATACCATATGACGTTATACCATATAACGTAATACGTCATAACGTTATACCATATAACGTTATACCATATAACGTTTTACCATATAACGTAATACGTTATGACGTAATACCATATAACGTAATTCGTTATAACGTTATTCCATATAACGTAATACGTTATAACGTAATACCATATAACGTAAAACGTTATAACGTTATACCATATAACGTAATACGTTATAACGAGTTACCATATAACGTAATACGTAATAACGTTGTACCATATAACGTAATACGTTATAACGTTATAACATATGACGTTATACCATATCACGTAATACGCTATAGCGTTATACCATATAACATAATACGTTATAACTTTATACCATATAACGTAATGCGTTATAACGTTATACCATATAACGTAATACAATATAACGTTAAACCATATGACGTTATACCATATACCGTAATATGTTATAACGTTATATCATATAAGGTATTACGTTATAAACTTATAAAATATAACGTAATACGTTATAGCGTTATACCATATGACGTTATACCATATAACGTAATACGTCATAACGTTATACCATATAACGTTATAACATATAACGTTTTACCATATAACGTAATACGTTATAACGTTATAACGTTATACGATATAGCGTAATACGTTATAACGTTATACCATATAACGTAATACGTTATAACGTTATAACATATGACGTTATACCATATCACGTAATACGCTATAGCGTTATACCATATAACATAATAAGTTATAATGTTATACCATATAACGTAATACGTTATAACTTTATACTATATAACGTAATACGTTATAACGTTATAACATATGACGTTATACAATATCACGTAATACGCTATAGCGTTATACCATATAACATAATACGTTATAACGTTATACCATATAACGTAATACGTAATAACGTTATACCATATAACGTAATACAATATAACGTTATACCATATGACGTTATACCATATACAGTAATATGTTATAACGTTATACCATATAAGGTATTACGTTATAAACTTATAGCATATAACGTAATACGTTATAACGTTATACCATATGACGTTATACCATATCACGTATTACGTTATAACGTTATACCATATAACGTAATACGTTATAACGTAATACGTTATAACGTTATACCATATATCGTAATACGTTATGACGTAATACCATATAACGTAATACGTTATAACGTTATTCCATGTAACGCAATACGTTATAACGTAATACCATATAACGTAATACGTTATAACGTTATACCATACAACGTAATACGTTATAACGACGTACCATATAACGTAATACGTTATAACGTTGTACCATATAACGCAATACGTTATAACGTTATACTATATAACATAATACGTTATAACGTTATAACATATGACGCTATACCATATCACGTAATACGCTATAGCGTTATACCATATAACATAATACGTTATAACGTTATACTATATAACGTAATACGTTATAACGTAATACCATATAACGTAATACGTTATAACGTAATACGTTATAACGTTATTCCATATAACGTAATACGTTATAACGTAATACCATATAACGTAAAACGTTATAACGTTATACCATATAACGTAATACGTTATAACGATGTACCATATAACGTAATACGTTATAACGTTGTACCATATAACGTAATACGTTATAACGTTATAACATATGACGTTATACCATATCGCGTAATACGCTATAGCGTTATACCATATAACATAATACGTTATAACGTTATACCATATAACGTAATGCGTTATAACGTTATACCATATAACGTAATACAATATAACGTTAAACCATATGACGTTATTCCATATACCGTAATATGTTATAACGTTATATCATATAAGGTATTGCGTTATAAACTTATACCATATAACGTAATACGTTATAACGTTATACCATATGACGTTATACCATATAACGTAATACGTCATAACGTTATACCATATAACGTTACACCATATAACGTTTTACCATATAACGTAATACGTTATAACGTTATAACGTTATACCATATAACGTAATACGTTATAACGTTATACCATATAACGAAATACGTTATAACGTTATAACATATGACGTTATACCATATACCGTAATATGTTATAACGTTATACCATATATTGTATTACGTTATAAACTTATACCATATAACATAATACGTTATAACATAATACCATGCGACGTTATACCATATCACGTAATACGTTATAACGTTATACCATATAACGTAATACGTTATAACGTAATACGTTATAACATAATACCATGCGACGTTATACCATATCACGTAATACGTTATAACGTTATACCATATAACGTAATACGTTATAACGCAATACGTTATAACGTTCTACCATATAACGTAATACGTTATAACGTTATAACATATGACGTTATACCACATCACGTAATACGCTATAGCGTTATACCATATAACATAATACGTTATAACGTTATACCATATAACGTAAAACGTTATAACGTTATACCAATCGACGTTATACCATATCACGAAATACGTTATAACGTTATACCATATAACGTAATACGTTATAACGTTATAACATATGACGTTATACCATATCACGTAATACGCTATAGCGTTATACCATATAACATAATACGTTATAACGTTATACCATATAACGTAATACGTTATAACGTTGTACCATATAACGTAATACGTTATAACGTTGTACCATGTAACGCAATACGTTATAACGTTATACCATATGACGTTATACCATATAACGTAATACGTCATAACGTTATACCATATAACGTTATACCATATCACGTAATACGCTATAGCGTTATACCATATAACATAATACGTTATAACGTTATACCATATAACGTAATACGTTATAACGTTGTACCATATAACGTAATACGTTATAACGTTGTAAGATGTAACGCAATACGTTATAACGTTATACCATATGAAGTTATACCATACAACGTAATACGTTATAACGACGTACCATATAACGTAATACGTTATAACGTTATACCATATATCGTAATACGTTATGACGTAATACCATATAACGTAATACGTTATAACGTTATTCCATGTAACGCAATACGTTATAACGTAATACCATATAACGTAATACGTTATAACGTTATACCATACAACGTAATACGTTATAACGACGTACCATATAACGTAATACGTTATAACGTTGTACCATATAACGCAATACGTTATAACGTTATACGATATAACATAATACGTTATAACGTTATACCATATGACGTTATACCATATCACGTATTACGTTATAACGTTATACCATATAACGTAATACGTTATAACGTAATACGTTATAACGTTATACCATATATCGTAATACGTTATGACGTAATACCATATAACGTAATACGTTATAATGTTATACCATATATCGTAATACGTTATGACGTAATACCATATAACGTAATACGTTATAACGTTATTCCATATAACGTAATACGTTATAACGTAATACCATATAACGCAATACGTTATAACGTTATACCATATAACATAATACGTTATAACGTTATAACATATGACGTTATACCATATCACGTAATACGCTATAGCGTTATACCATATAACATAATACGTTATAATGTTATACCATATAACGTAATACGTTATAACTTTATACTATATAACGTAATACGTTATAACGTTATAACATATGACGTTATACAATATCACGTAATATGCTATAGCGTTATACCATATAACATAATACGTTATAACGTTATACCATATAACGTAATACGTTATAACGTTATACCATATAACGTAATACAATATAACGTTAAACCATATGACGTTATACCATATACCGTAATATGTTATAACGTTATATCATATAAGGTATTACGTTATAAACTTATAAAATATAACGTAATACGTTATAGCGTTATACCATATGACGTTATACCATATAACGTAATACGTCATAACGTTATACCATATAACGTTATAACATATAACGTTTTACCATATAACGTAATACGTTATAACGTTATAACGTTATACCATATAGCGTAATACGTTATAACGTTATACCATATAACGTAATACGTTATAACGTTATAACATATGACGTTATACCATATCACGTAATACGCTATAGCGTTATACCATATAACATAATAAGTTATAATGTTATACCATATAACGTAATACGTTATAACTTTATACTATATAACGTAATACGTTATAACGTTATAACATATGACGTTATACAATGTCACGTAATACGCTATAGCGTTATACCATATAACATAACACGTTATAACGTTATACCATATAACGTAATACGTAATAACGTTATACCATATAACGTAATACAATATAACGTTTTACCATATAACGTAATACGTTATAACGTTATAACGTTATACCATATAGCGTAATACGTTATAACGTTATACCATATAACGTAATACGTTATAACGTTATAACATATGACGTTATACCATATCACGTAATACGCTATAGCGTTATACCATATAACATAATAAGTTATAATGTTATACCATATAACGTAATACGTTATAACTTTATACTATATAACGTAATACGTTATAACGTTATAACATATGACGTTATACAATATCACGTAATACGCTATAGCGTTATACCATATAACATAATACGTTATAACGTTATACCATATAACGTAATACGTAATAACGTTATACCATATAACGTAATACAATATAACGTTATACCATATGACGTTATACCATATACAGTAATATGTTATAACGTTATACCATATAAGGTATTACGTTATAAACTTATAGCATATAACGTAATACGTTATAACGTTATACCATATGACGTTATACCATATCACGTATTACGTTATAACGTTATACCATATAACGTAATACGTTATAACGTAATACGTTATAACGTTATACCATATATCGTAATACGTTATGACGTAATACCATATAACGTAATACGTTATAACGTTATTCCATGTAACGCAATACGTTATAACGTAATACCATATAACGTAATACGTTATAACGTTATACCATACAACGTAATACGTTATAACGACGTACCATATAACGTAATACGTTATAACGTTGTACCATATAACGCAATACGTTATAACGTTATACTATATAACATAATACGTTATAACGTTATAACATATGACGCTATACCATATCACGTAATACGCTATATCGTTATACCATATAACATAATACGTTATAACGTTATACTATATAACGTAATACGTTATAACGTAATACCATATAACGTAATACGTTATAACGTAATACGTTATAACGTTATTCCATGTAACGCAATACGTTATAACGTAATACCATATAACGTAATACGTTATAACGTTATACCATACAACGTAATACGTTATAACGACGTACCATATAACGTAATACGTTATAACGTTATACCATATATCGTAATACGTTATGACGTAATACCATATAACGTAATACGTTATAACGTTATTCCGCGTAACGCAATACGTTATAACGTAATACCATATAACGTAATACGTTATAACGTTATACCATACAACGTAATACGTTATAACGACGTACCATATAACGTAATACGTTATAACGTTGTACCATATAACGCAATACGTTATAACGTTATACTATATAACATAATACGTTATAAAGTTATACCATATGACGTTATACCATATCACGTATTACGTTATAACGTTATACCATATAACGTAATACGTTATAACGTAATACGTTATAACGTTATACCATATATCGTAATACGTTATGACGTAATACCATATAACGTAATACGTTATAACGTTATTCCATATAACGTAATACGTTATAACGTAATACCATATAACGTAATACGTTATAATGTTATACCATATATCGTAATACGTTATGACGTAATACCATATAACGTAATACGTTATAACGTTATTCCATGTAACGCAATACGTTATAACGTAATACCATATAACGTAATACGTTATAACGTTATACCATACAACGTAATACGTTATAACGACGTACCATATAACGTAATACGTTATAACGTTGTACCATATAACGCAATACGTTATAACGTTATACTATATAACATAATACGTTATAAAGTTATACCATATGACGTTATACCATATCACGTATTACGTTATAACGTTATACCATATAACGTAATACGTTATAACGTAATACGTTATAACGTTATACCATATATCGTAATACGTTATGACGTAATACCATATAACGTAATACGTTATAACGTTATTCCATATAACGTAATACGTTATAACGTAATACCATATAACGTAATACGTTATAACGTTATACCATATAACGTAATACCATATAACGTAATACGTTATAACGTTATACCATATAACGTAATACGTTATAACGATGTACCATATAACGTAATACGTTATAACGTAATACCATATAACGTAATACGTTATAATGTTATACCATATATCGTAATACGTTATGACGTAATACCATATAACGTAATACGTTATAACGTTATTCCATATAACGTAATACGTTATAACGTAATACCATATAACGCAATACGTTATAACGTTATACCATATAACATAATACGTTATAACGTAATACGTTATAACGTTATACCATATATCGTAATACGTTATGACGTAATACCATATAACGTAATACGTTATAACGTTATTCCATATAACGTAATAAGTTATAACGTAATACCATATAACGTAATACGTTATAACGTTATACCATATAACGTAATACGTTATAACGATGTACCATATAACGTAATACGTTATAACGTTGTACCATATAACGCAATACGTTATAACGTTATACCATATAACATAATACGTTATAACGTTATAACATATGACGTTATACCATATCTCGTAATACGCTATAGCGTTATACCATATAACATAATACGTTATAACGTTATACCATATAACGTAATACGTTATAACGTTATACCATATCACGTATTACGTTATAACGTTATACCATATAACGTTTTACCATATAACGTAATACGTTATAACATTATAACGTTATACCATATAACGTAAAACGTTATAACGTTATACCATGCGACGTTACACCATATCACGTAATACGTTATAACGTTATACCATATAACGTAATACGTTATAACGTTATAATGTATGACGTTATACCATATCATGTAATACGCTATAGCGTTATACCATATAACATAATACGTTATAACGTTATACCATATAACGTAATACGTTATAACGTAATACGTTATAACGTTATACCATATATCGTAATACGTTATGACGTAATACCATATAACGTAATACGTTATAACGTTATTCCATATAACGTAATACGTTATAACGTAATACCATATAACGTAATACGTTATAATGTTATACCATATATCGTAATACGTTATGACGTAATACCATATAACGTAATACGTTATAACGTTATTCCATATAACGTAATACGTTATAACGTAATACCATATAACGTAATACGTTATAACGTTATACCATATAACGTAATACCATATAACGTAATACGTTATAACGTTATACCATATAACGTAATACGTTATAACGATGTACCATATAACGTAATACGTTATAACGTTATAACATATGACGTTATACCATATCACGTAATACGCTATGGCGTTATACCATATAACATAATACGTTATAACGTTATACCATATAACGTAATGCGTTATAAGGTTATACCATATAACGTAATACAATATAACGTTAAACCATATGACGTTATACCATATACCGTAATATGTTATAACGTTATATCATATAAGGTATTACGTTATAAACTTATACCATATAACGTAATACGTTATAGCGTTATACCATATGCCGTTATACCATATAACGTAATACGTCATAACGTTATACCATATAACGTTATACCATATAACGTTTTACCATATAACGTAATACGTTATGACGTAATACCATATAACGTAATTCGTTATAACGTTATTCCATATAACGTAATACGTTATAACGTAATACCATATAACGTAAAACGTTATAACGTTATACCATATAACGTAATACGTTATAACGAGTTACCATATAACGTAATACGTTATAACGTTATAACATATGACGTTATACCATATCACGTAATACGCTATGGCGTTATACCATATAACATAATACGTTATAACGTTATACCATATAACGTAATGCGTTATAAGGTTATACCATATAACGTAATACAATATAACGTTATACCATATGACGTTATACCATATACCGTAATATGTTATAACGTTATATCATATAGAGTATTACTTTATAAACTTATACCATATAACGTAATACGTTATAGCGATATACCATATGACGTTATACCTTATAACGTAATACGTCATAACGTTATACCATATAACGTTATAACATATAACGTTTTACCATATAACGTAATACGTTATAACGTTATAACGTTATACCATATAACGTAATACGTTATAACGTTATACCATATAACGTAATACGTCATAACGTTATACCATATAACGTTATACCATATAACGTTTTACCATATAACGTAATACGTTATAACATTATAACGTTATACCATATAACGTAAAACGTTATAACGTTATACCATGCGACGTTATACCATATCACGTAATACGTTATAACGTTATACCATATAACGTAATACGTTATAACGTTATAACATATGACGTTATACCATATCACGTAATACGCTATAGCGTTATACCATATAACATAATACGTTATAACGTTATACCATATAACGTAATACGTTATAACGTTGTACCATATAACGTAATACGTTATAACGTTGTACCATGTAACGCAATACGTTATAACGTTATACCATATGACGTTATACCATATAACGTAATACGTCATAACGTTATACCATATAACGTTATACCATATAACGTTTTACCATATAACGTAATACGTTATAACGTAATACGTTATAACGTTTTACCATATATCGTAATACGTTATGACGTAATACCATATAACGTAATTCGTTATAACGTTATTCCATATAACGTAATACGTTATAACGTAATACCATATAACGTAAAACGTTATAACGTTATACCATATAACGTAATACGTTATAACGATGTACCATATAACGTAATACGTTATAACGTTGTACCATATAACGTAATACGTTATAACGTTATAACATATGACGTTATACCATATCGCGTAATACGCTATAGCGTTATACCATATAACATAATACGTTATAACGTTATACCATATAACGTAATGCGTTATAACGTTATACCATATAACGTAATACAATATAACGTTAAACCATATGACGTTATACCATATACCGTAATATGTTATAACGTTATATCATATAAGGTATTACGTTATAAACTTATACCATATAACGTAATACGTTATAGCGTTATACAATATGCCGTTATACCATATAACGTAATACGTCATAACGTTATACCATATAACGTTATACCATATAACGTTTTACCATATAACGTAATACGTTATAACGTTATAACGTTATACCATATAACGTAATACGTTATAACGTTATACCATATAACGTAATACGTCATAACGTTATACCATATAACGTTATGCCATATAACGTTTTACCATATAACGTAATACGTTATAACGTTATAACGTAATACCATATAACGTAATACGTTATAACGTTGTACCATGTAACGCAATACGTTATAACGTTATACCATATGACGTTATATCATATAACGTAATACGTCATAACGTTATACCATATAACGTTATACCATATAACGTTTTACCATATAACGTAATACGTTATAACGTTATAACGTTATACCATATAACATAATACGTTATAACGTTATACCGTATAACGTGATACGTTATAACGTTATAACATATGACGTTATACCATATCACGTAATACGCTATAGCGTTATACCATATAACATAATACGTTATAACGTTATAGCATATAACGTAATACGTTATAACGTTATACCATATAACGTTATACCCTATGACGTTATACCATATACGGTAATACGTTATAACGTTATACCATGCGACGTTATACCATATCACGTAATACGTTATAACGTTATACCATATAACGTAATACGTTATAACGTAATACGTTATAACGTTTTACCATATATCGTAATACGTTATGACGTAATACCATATAACGTAATTCGTTATAACGTTATTCCATATAACGTAATACGTTATAACGTAATACCATATAACGTAAAACGTTATAACGTTATAACGATGTACCATATAACGTAATACGTTATAACGTTGTACCATATAACGTAATACGTTATAACGTTATAACATATGACGTTATACCATATCACGTAATACGCTATAGCGTTATACCATATAACATAATACGTTATAACGTTATACCATATAACGTAATGCGTTATAACGTTATACCATATAACGCAATACGTTATAGCGTTATACCATATGACGTTATACCATATAACGTAATACGTCATAACGTTATACCATATAACGTTATACCATATAACGTTTTACCATATAACGTAATACGTTATGACGTAATACCATATAACGTAATTCGTTATAACGTTATTCCATATAACGTAATACGTTATAACGTAATACCATATAACGTAATACGTTATAACGTTATACCATATAACGTAATACCATATAACGTAATACGTTATAACGTTATACCATATAACGTAATACGTTATAACGATGTACCATATAACGTAATACGTTATAACGTTATAACATATGACGTTATACCATATCACGTAATACGCTATGGCGTTATACCATATAACATAATACGTTATAACGTTATACCATATAACGTAATGCGTTATAAGGTTATACCATATAACGTAATACAATATAACGTTAAACCATATGACGTTATACCATATACCGTAATATGTTATAACGTTATATCATATAAGGTATTACGTTATAAACTTATACCATATAACGTAATACGTTATAGCGTTATACCATATGCCGTTATACCATATAACGTAATACGTCATAACGTTATACCATATAACGTTATACCATATAACGTTTTACCATATAACGTAATACGTTATGACGTAATACCATATAACGTAATTCGTTATAACGTTATTCCATATAACGTAATACGTTATAACGTAATACCATATAACGTAAAACGTTATAACGTTATACCATATAACGTAATACGTTATAACGAGTTACCATATAACGTAATACGTTATAACGTTATAACATATGACGTTATACCATATCACGTAATACGCTATGGCGTTATACCATATAACATAATACGTTATAACGTTATACCATATAACGTAATGCGTTATAAGGTTATACCATATAACGTAATACAATATAACGTTATACCATATGACGTTATACCATATACCGTAATATGTTATAACGTTATATCATATAAGGTATTACTTTATAAACTTATACCATATAACGTAATACGTTATAGCGATATACCATATGACGTTATACCTTATACCGTAATACGTCATAACGTTATACCATATAACGTTATAACATATAACGTTTTACCATATAACGTAATACGTTATAACGTTATAACGTTATACCATATAACGTAATACGTTATAACGTTATACCATATAACGTAATACGTCATAACGTTATACCATATAACGTTATACCATATAACGTTTTACCATATAACGTAATACGTTATAACATTATAACGTTATACCATATAACGTAAAACGTTATAACGTTATACCATGCGACGTTATACCATATCACGTAATACGTTATAACGTTATACCATATAACGTAATACGTTATAACGTTATAACATATGACGTTATACCATATCACGTAATACGCTATAGCGTTATACCATATAACATAATACGTTATAACGTTATACCATATAACGTAATACGTTATAACGTTGTACCATATAACGTAATACGTTATAACGTTGTACCATGTAACGCAATACGTTATAACGTTATACCATATGACGTTATACCATATAACGTAATACGTCATAACGTTATACCATATAACGTTATACCATATAACGTTTTACCATATAACGTAATACGTTATAACGTAATACGTTATAACGTTTTACCATATATCGTAATACGTTATGACGTAATACCATATAACGTAATTCGTTATAACGTTATTCCATATAACGTAATACGTTATAACGTAATACCATATAACGTAAAACGTTATAACGTTATACCATATAACGTAATACGTTATAACGATGTACCATATAACGTAATACGTTATAACGTTGTACCATATAACGTAATACGTTATAACGTTATAACATATGACGTTATACCATATCGCGTAATACGCTATAGCGTTATACCATATAACATAATACGTTATAACGTTATACCATATAACGTAATGCGTTATAACGTTATACCATATAACGTAATACAATATAACGTTAAACCATATGACGTTATACCATATACCGTAATATGTTATAACGTTATATCATATAAGGTATTACGTTATAAACTTATACCATATAACGTAATACGTTATAGCGTTATACCATATGCCGTTATACCATATAACGTAATACGTCATAACGTTATACCATATAACGTTATACCATATAACGTTTTACCATATAACGTAATACGTTATAACGTTATAACGTTATACCATATAACGTAATACGTTATAACGTTATACCATATAACGTAATACGTCATAACGTTATACCATATAACGTTATGCCATATAACGTTTTACCATATAACGTAATACGTTATAACGTTATAACGTTATACCATATAACGTAATACGTTATAACGTTGTACCATGTAACGCAATACGTTATAACGTTATACCATATGACGTTATATCATATAACGTAATACGTCATAACGTTATACCATATAACGTTATACCATATAACGTTTTACCATATAACGTAATACGTTATAACGTTATAACGTTATACCATATAACATAATACGTTATAACGTTATACCGTATAACGTGATACGTTATAACGTTATAACATATGACGTTATACCATATCACGTAATACGCTATAGCGTTATACCATATAACATAATACGTTATAACGTTATAGCATATAACGTAATACGTTATAACGTTATACCATATAACGTTATACCCTATGACGTTATACCATATACGGTAATACGTTATAACGTTATACCATGCGACGTTATACCATATCACGTAATACGTTATAACGTTATACCATATAACGTAATACGTTATAACGTAATACGTTATAACGTTTTACCATATATCGTAATACGTTATAACGTTTTACCATATATCGTAATACGTTATGACGTAATACCATATAACGTAATTCGTTATAACGTTATTCCATATAACGTAATACGTTATAACGTAATACCATATAACGTAAAACGTTATAACGTTATACCATATAACGTAATACGTTATAACGATGTACCATATAACGTAATACGTTATAACGTTGTACCATATAACGTAATACGTTATAACGTTATAACATATGACGTTATACCATATCACGTAATACGCTATAGCGTTATACCATATAACATAATACGTTATAACGTTATACCATATAACGTAATGCGTTATAACGTTATACCATATAACGTAATACGTTATAGCGTTATACCATATGACGTTATACCATATAACGTTATACCATATAACGTTTTACCATATAACGTAATACGTTATGACGTAATACCATATAACGTAATTCGTTATAACGTTATTCCATATAACGTAATACGTTATAACGTAATACCATATAACGTAAAACGTTATAACGTTATACCATATAACGTAATACGTTATAACGAGTTACCATATAACGTAATACGTAATAACGTTGTACCATATAACGTAATACGTTATAACGTTATAACATATGACGTTATACCATATCACGTAATACGCTATAGCGTTATACCATATAACATAATACGTTATAACGTTATACCATATAACGTAATGCGTTATAACGTTATACCATATAACGTAATACAATATAACGTTAAACCATATGACGTTATACCATATACCGTAATATGTTATAACGTTATATCATATAAGGTATTACGTTATAAACTTATAAAATATAACGTAATACGTTATAGCGTTATACCATATGACGTTATACCATATAACGTAATACGTCATAACGTTATACCATATAACGTTATAACATATAACGTTTTACCATATAACGTAATACATTATAACGTTATAACGTTATACCATATAGCGTAATACGTTATAACGTTATACCATATAACGTAATACGTTATAACGTTATAACATATGACGTTATACCATATCACGTAATACGCTATAGCGTTATACCATATAACATAATAAGTTATAATGTTATACCATATAACGTAATACGTTATAACTTTATACTATATAACGTAATACGTTATAACGTTATAACATATGACGTTATACAATATCACGTAATACGCTATAGCGTTATACCATATAACATAATACGTTATAACGTTATACCATATAACGTAATACGTAATAACGTTATACCATATAACGTAATACAATATAACGTTATACCATATGACGTTATACCATATACAGTAATATGTTATAACGTTATACCATATAAGGTATTACGTTATAAACTTATAGCATATAACGTAATACGTTATAACGTTATACCATATGACGTTATACCATATCACGTATTACGTTATAACGTTATACCATATAACGTAATACGTTATAACGTAATACGTTATAACGTTATACCATATATCGTAATACGTTATGACGTAATACCATATAACGTAATACGTTATAACGTTATTCCATGTATCGCAATACGTTATAACGTAATACCATATAACGTAATACGTTATAACGTTATACCATACAACGTAATACGTTATAACGACGTACCATATAACGTAATACGTTATAACGTTGTACCATATAACGCAATACGTTATAACGTTATACTATATAACATAATACGTTATAACGTTATAACATATGACGCTATACCATATCACGTAATACGCTATAGCGTTATACCATATAACATAATACGTTATAACGTTATACTATATAACGTAATACGTTATAACGTAATACCATATAACGTAATACGTTATAACGTAATACGTTATAACGTTATTCCATGTAACGCAATACGTTATAACGTAATACCATATAACGTAATACGTTATAACGTTATACCATACAACGTAATACGTTATAACGACGTACCATATAACGTAATACGTTATAACGTTATACCATATATCGTAATACGTTATGACGTAATACCATATAACGTAATACGTTATAACGTTATTCCATGTAACGCAATACGTTATAACGTAATACCATATAACGTAATACGTTATAACGTTATACCATACAACGTAATACGTTATAACGACGTACCATATAACGTAATACGTTATAACGTTGTACCATATAACGCAATACGTTATAACGTTATACTATATAACATAATACGTTATAACGTTATACCATATGACGTTATACCATATCACGTATTACGTTATAACGTTATACCATATAACGTAATACGTTATAACGTAATACGTTATAACGTTATACCATATATCGTAATACGTTATGACGTAATACCATATAACGTAATACGTTATAACGTTATTCCATATAACGTAATACGTTATAACGTAATACCATATAACGTAATACGTTATAATGTTATACCATATATCGTAATACGTTATGACGTAATACCATATAACGTAATACGTTATAACGTTATTCCATATAACGTAATACGTTATAACGTAATACCATATAACGTAATACGTTATAACGTTATACCATATAACGTAATACCATATAACGTAATACGTTATAACGTTATACCATATAACGTAATACGTTATAACGATGTATCATATAACGTAATACGTTATAACGTAATACCATATAACGTAATACGTTATAATGTTATACCATATATCGTAATACGTTATGACGTAATACCATATAACGTAATACGTTATAACGTTATTCCATATAACGTAATACGTTATAACGTAATACCATATAACGCAATACGTTATAACGTTATACCATATAACATAATACGTTATAACGTTATAACATATGACGTTATACCATATCACGTAATACGCTATAGCGTTATACCATATAACATAATACGTTATAATGTTATACCATATAACGTAATACGTTATAACTTTATACTATATAACGTAATACGTTATAACGTTATAACATATGACGTTATACAATATCACGTAATACGCTATAGCGTTATACCATATATCGTAATACGTTATGACGTAATACCATATAACGTAATACGTTATAACGTTATTCCATATAACGTAATACGTTATAACGTAATACCATATAACGCAATACGTTATAACGTTATACCATATAACATAATACGTTATAACGTTATAACATATGACGTTATACCATATCACGTAATACGCTATAGCGTTATACCATATAACATAATAAGTTATAATGTTATACCATATAACGTAATACGTTATAACTTTATACTATATAACGTAATACGTTATAACGTTATAACATATGACGTTATACAATATCACGTAATACGCTATAGCGTTATACCATATAACATAATACGTTATAACGTTATACCATATAACGTAATACGTAATAACGTTATACCATATAACGTAATACAATATAACGTTATACCATATGACGTTATACCATATACAGTAATATGTTATAACGTTATACCATATAAGGTATTACGTTATAAACTTATAGCATATAACGTAATACGTTATAACGTTATACCATATGACGTTATACCATATCACGTATTACGTTATAACGTTATACCATATAACGTAATACGTTATAACGTAATACGTTATAACGTTATACCATATATCGTAATACGTTATGACGTAATACCATATAACGTAATACGTTATAACGTTATTCCATGTATCGCAATACGTTATAACGTAATACCATATAACGTAATACGTTATAACGTTATACCATACAACGTAATACGTTATAACGACGTACCATATAACGTAATACGTTATAACGTTGTACCATATAACGCAATACGTTATAACGTTATACTATATAACATAATACGTTATAACGTTATAACATATGACGCTATACCATATCACGTAATACGCTATAGCGTTATACCATATAACATAATACGTTATAACGTTATACTATATAACGTAATACGTTATAACGTAATACCATATAACGTAATACGTTATAACGTAATACGTTATAACGTTATTCCATGTAACGCAATACGTTATAACGTAATACCATATAACGTAATACGTTATAACGTTATACCATACAACGTAATACGTTATAACGACGTACCATATAACGTAATACGTTATAACGTTATACCATATATCGTAATACGTTATGACGTAATACCATATAACGTAATACGTTATAACGTTATTCCATGTAACGCAATACGTTATAACGTAATACCATATAACGTAATACGTTATAACGTTATACCATACAACGTAATACGTTATAACGACGTACCATATAACGTAATACGTTATAACGTTGTACCATATAACGCAATACGTTATAACGTTATACTATATAACATAATACGTTATAACGTTATACCATATGACGTTATACCATATCACGTATTACGTTATAACGTTATACCATATAACGTAATACGTTATAACGTAATACGTTATAACGTTATACCATATATCGTAATACGTTATGACGTAATACCATATAACGTAATACGTTATAACGTTATTCCATATAACGTAATACGTTATAACGTAATACCATATAACGTAATACGTTATAATGTTATACCATATATCGTAATACGTTATGACGTAATACCATATAACGTAATACGTTATGACGTAATACCATATAACGTAATACGTTATAACGTTATTCCATATAACGTAATACGTTATAACGTAATACCATATAACGTAATACGTTATAACGTTATACCATATAACGTAATACCATATAACGTAATACGTTATAACGTTATTCCATATAACGTAATACGTTATAACGTAATACCATATAACGCAATACGTTATAACGTTATACCATATAACATAATACGTTATAACGTAATACGTTATAACGTTATACCATATATCGTAATACGTTATGACGTAATACCATATAACGTAATACGTTATAACGTTATTCCATATAACGTAATAAGTTATAACGTAATACCATATAACGTAATACGTTATAACGTTATACCATATAACGTAATACGTTATAACGATGTACCATATAACGTAATACGTTATAACGTTGTACCATATAACGCAATACGTTATAACGTTATACCATATAACATAATACGTTATAACGTTATAACATATGACGTTATACCATATCTCGTAATACGCTATAGCGTTATACCATATAACATAATACGTTATAACGTTATACCATATAACGTAATACGTTATAACGTTATACCATATCACGTATTACGTTATAACGTTATACCATATAACGTTTTACCATATAACGTAATACGTTATAACATTATAACGTTATACCATATAACGTAAAACGTTATAACGTTATACCATGCGACGTTACACCATATCACGTAATACGTTATAACGTTATACCATATAACGTAATACGTTATAACGTTATAATGTATGACGTTATACCATATCATGTAATACGCTATAGCGTTATACCATATAACATAATACGTTATAACGTTATACCATATAACGTAATACGTTATAACGTAATACGTTATAACGTTATACCATATATCGTAATACGTTATGACGTAATACCATATAACGTAATACGTTATAACGTTATTCCATATAACGTAATACGTTATAACGTAATACCATATAACGTAATACGTTATAATGTTATACCATATATCGTAATACGTTATGACGTAATACCATATAACGTAATACGTTATAACGTTATTCCATATAACGTAATACGTTATAACGTAATACCATATAACGTAATACGTTATAACGTTATACCATATAACGTAATACCATATAACGTAATACGTTATAACGTTATACCATATAACGTAATACGTTATAACGATGTACCATATAACGTAATACGTTATAACGTTATAACATATGACGTTATACCATATCACGTAATACGCTATGGCGTTATACCATATAACATAATACGTTATAACGTTATACCATATAACGTAATGCGTTATAAGGTTATACCATATAACGTAATACAATATAACGTTAAACCATATGACGTTATACCATATACCGTAATATGTTATAACGTTATATCATATAAGGTATTACGTTATAAACTTATACCATATAACGTAATACGTTATAGCGTTATACCATATGCCGTTATACCATATAACGTAATACGTCATAACGTTATACCATATAACGTTATACCATATAACGTTTTACCATATAACGTAATACGTTATGACGTAATACCATATAACGTAATTCGTTATAACGTTATTCCATATAACGTAATACGTTATAACGTAATACCATATAACGTAAAACGTTATAACGTTATACCATATAACGTAATACGTTATAACGAGTTACCATATAACGTAATACGTTATAACGTTATAACATATGACGTTATACCATATCACGTAATACGCTATGGCGTTATACCATATAACATAATACGTTATAACGTTATACCATATAACGTAATGCGTTATAAGGTTATACCATATAACGTAATACAATATAACGTTATACCATATGACGTTATACCATATACCGTAATATGTTATAACGTTATATCATATAAGGTATTACTTTATAAACTTATACCATATAACGTAATACGTTATAGCGATATACCATATGACGTTATACCTTATAACGTAATACGTCATAACGTTATACCATATAACGTTATAACATATAACGTTTTACCATATAACGTAATACGTTATAACGTTATAACGTTATACCATATAACGTAATACGTTATAACGTTATACCATATAACGTAATACGTCATAACGTTATACCATATAACGTTATACCATATAACGTTTTACCATATAACGTAATACGTTATAACATTATAACGTTATACCATATAACGTAAAACGTTATAACGTTATACCATGCGACGTTATACCATATCACGTAATACGTTATAACGTTATACCATATAACGTAATACGTTATAACGTTATAACATATGACGTTATACCATATCACGTAATACGCTATAGCGTTATACCATATAACATAATACGTTATAACGTTATACCATATAACGTAATACGTTATAACGTTGTACCATATAACGTAATACGTTATAACGTTGTACCATGTAACGCAATACGTTATAACGTTATACCATATGACGTTATACCATATAACGTAATACGTCATAACGTTATACCATATAACGTTATACCATATAACGTTTTACCATATAACGTAATACGTTATAACGTAATACGTTATAACGTTTTACCATATATCGTAATACGTTATGACGTAATACCATATAACGTAATTCGTTATAACGTTATTCCATATAACGTAATACGTTATAACGTAATACCATATAACGTAAAACGTTATAACGTTATACCATATAACGTAATACGTTATAACGATGTACCATATAACGTAATACGTTATAACGTTGTACCATATAACGTAATACGTTATAACGTTATAACATATGACGTTATACCATATCGCGTAATACGCTATAGCGTTATACCATATAACATAATACGTTATAACGTTATACCATATAACGTAATGCGTTATAACGTTATACCATATAACGTAATACAATATAACGTTAAACCATATGACGTTATACCATATACCGTAATATGTTATAACGTTATATCATATAAGGTATTACGTTATAAACTTATACCATATAACGTAATACGTTATAGCGTTATACAATATGCCGTTATACCATATAACGTAATACGTCATAACGTTATACCATATAACGTTATACCATATAACGTTTTACCATATAACGTAATACGTTATAACGTTATAACGTTATACCATATAACGTAATACGTTATAACGTTATACCATATAACGTAATACGTCATAACGTTATACCATATAACGTTATGCCATATAACGTTTTACCATATAACGTAATACGTTATAACGTTATAACGTAATACCATATAACGTAATACGTTATAACGTTGTACCATGTAACGCAATACGTTATAACGTTATACCATATGACGTTATATCATATAACGTAATACGTCATAACGTTATACCATATAACGTTATACCATATAACGTTTTACCATATAACGTAATACGTTATAACGTTATAACGTTATACCATATAACATAATACGTTATAACGTTATACCGTATAACGTGATACGTTATAACGTTATAACATATGACGTTATACCATATCACGTAATACGCTATAGCGTTATACCATATAACATAATACGTTATAACGTTATAGCATATAACGTAATACGTTATAACGTTATACCATATAACGTTATACCCTATGACGTTATACCATATACGGTAATACGTTATAACGTTATACCATGCGACGTTATACCATATCACGTAATACGTTATAACGTTATACCATATAACGTAATACGTTATAACGTAATACGTTATAACGTTTTACCATATATCGTAATACGTTATGACGTAATACCATATAACGTAATTCGTTATAACGTTATTCCATATAACGTAATACGTTATAACGTAATACCATATAACGTAAAACGTTATAACGTTATACCATATAACGTAATACGTTATAACGATGTACCATATAACGTAATACGTTATAACGTTGTACCATATAACGTAATACGTTATAACGTTATAACATATGACGTTATACCATATCACGTAATACGCTATAGCGTTATACCATATAACATAATACGTTATAACGTTATACCATATAACGTAATGCGTTATAACGTTATACCATATAACGTAATACGTTATAGCGTTATACCATATGACGTTATACCATATAACGTTATACCATATAACGTTTTACCATATAACGTAATACGTTATGACGTAATACCATATAACGTAATTCGTTATAACGTTATTCCATATAACGTAATACGTTATAACGTAATACCATATAACGTAAAACGTTATAACGTTATACCATATAACGTAATACGTTATAACGAGTTACCATATAACGTAATACGTAATAACGTTGTACCATATAACGTAATACGTTATAACGTTATAACATATGACGTTATACCATATCACGTAATACGCTATAGCGTTATACCATATAACATAATACGTTATAACGTTATACCATATAACGTAATGCGTTATAACGTTATACCATATAACGTAATACAATATAACGTTAAACCATATGACGTTATACCATATACCGTAATATGTTATAACGTTATATCATATAAGGTATTACGTTATAAACTTATAAAATATAACGTAATACGTTATAGCGTTATACCATATGACGTTATACCATATAACGTAATACGTCATAACGTTATACCATATAACGTTATAACATATAACGTTTTACCATATAACGTAATACATTATAACGTTATAACGTTATACCATATAGCGTAATACGTTATAACGTTATACCATATAACGTAATACGTTATAACGTTATAACATATGACGTTATACCATATCACGTAATACGCTATAGCGTTATACCATATAACATAATAAGTTATAATGTTATACCATATAACGTAATACGTTATAACTTTATACTATATAACGTAATACGTTATAACGTTATAACATATGACGTTATACAATATCACGTAATACGCTATAGCGTTATACCATATAACATAATACGTTATAACGTTATACCATATAACGTAATACGTAATAACGTTATACCATATAACGTAATACAATATAACGTTATACCATATGACGTTATACCATATACAGTAATATGTTATAACGTTATACCATATAAGGTATTACGTTATAAACTTATAGCATATAACGTAATACGTTATAACGTTATACCATATGACGTTATACCATATCACGTATTACGTTATAACGTTATACCATATAACGTAATACGTTATAACGTAATACGTTATAACGTTATACCATATATCGTAATACGTTATGACGTAATACCATATAACGTAATACGTTATAACGTTATTCCATGTATCGCAATACGTTATAACGTAATACCATATAACGTAATACGTTATAACGTTATACCATACAACGTAATACGTTATAACGACGTACCATATAACGTAATACGTTATAACGTTGTACCATATAACGCAATACGTTATAACGTTATACTATATAACATAATACGTTATAACGTTATAACATATGACGCTATACCATATCACGTAATACGCTATAGCGTTATACCATATAACATAATACGTTATAACGTTATACTATATAACGTAATACGTTATAACGTAATACCATATAACGTAATACGTTATAACGTAATACGTTATAACGTTATTCCATGTAACGCAATACGTTATAACGTAATACCATATAACGTAATACGTTATAACGTTATACCATACAACGTAATACGTTATAACGACGTACCATATAACGTAATACGTTATAACGTTATACCATATATCGTAATACGTTATGACGTAATACCATATAACGTAATACGTTATAACGTTATTCCATGTAACGCAATACGTTATAACGTAATACCATATAACGTAATACGTTATAACGTTATACCATACAACGTAATACGTTATAACGACGTACCATATAACGTAATACGTTATAACGTTGTACCATATAACGCAATACGTTATAACGTTATACTATATAACATAATACGTTATAACGTTATACCATATGACGTTATACCATATCACGTATTACGTTATAACGTTATACCATATAACGTAATACGTTATAACGTAATACGTTATAACGTTATACCATATATCGTAATACGTTATGACGTAATACCATATAACGTAATACGTTATAACGTTATTCCATATAACGTAATACGTTATAACGTAATACCATATAACGTAATACGTTATAATGTTATACCATATATCGTAATACGTTATGACGTAATACCATATAACGTAATACGTTATAACGTTATTCCATATAACGTAATACGTTATAACGTAATACCATATAACGTAATACGTTATAACGTTATACCATATAACGTAATACCATATAACGTAATACGTTATAACGTTATACCATATAACGTAATACGTTATAACGATGTATCATATAACGTAATACGTTATAACGTAATACCATATAACGTAATACGTTATAATGTTATACCATATATCGTAATACGTTATGACGTAATACCATATAACGTAATACGTTATAACGTTATTCCATATAACGTAATACGTTATAACGTAATACCATATAACGCAATACGTTATAACGTTATACCATATAACATAATACGTTATAACGTTATAACATATGACGTTATACCATATCACGTAATACGCTATAGCGTTATACCATATAACATAATACGTTATAATGTTATACCATATAACGTAATACGTTATAACTTTATACTATATAACGTAATACGTTATAACGTTATAACATATGACGTTATACAATATCACGTAATACGCTATAGCGTTATACCATATAACATAATACGTTATAACGTTATACCATATAACGTAATACGTTATAACGTTATACCATATAACGTAATACAATATAACGTTAAACCATATGACGTTATACCATATACCGTAATATGTTATAACGTTATATCATATAAGGTATTACGTTATAAACTTATAAAATATAACGTAATACGTTATAGCGTTATACCATATGACGTTATACCATATAACGTAATACGTCATAACGTTATACCATATAAAGTTATAACATATAACGTTTTACCATATAACGTAATACGTTATAACGTTATAACGTTATACCATATAGCGTAATACGTTATAACGTTATACCATATAACGTAATACGTTATAACGTTATAACATATGACGTTATACCATATCACGTAATACGCTATAGCGTTATACCATATAACATAATAAGTTATAATGTTATACCATATAACGTAATACGTTATAACTTTATACTATATAACGTAATACGTTATAACGTTATAACATATGACGTTATACAATATCACGTAATACGCTATAGCGTTATACCATATAACATAATACGTTATAACGTTATACCATATAACGTAATACGTAATAACGTTATACCATATAACGTAATACAATATAACGTTATACCATATGACGTTATACCATATACAGTAATATGTTATAACGTTATACCATATAAGGTATTACGTTATAAACTTATAGCATATAACGTAATACGTTATAACGTTATACCATATGACGTTATACCATATCACGTATTACGTTATAACGTTATACCATATAACGTAATACGTTATAACGTAATACGTTATAACGTTATACCATATATCGTAATACGTTATGACGTAATACCATATAACGTAATACGTTATATCGTTATTCCATGTAACGCAATACGTTATAACGTAATACCATATAACGTAATACGTTATAACGTTATACCATACAACGTAATACGTTATAACGACGTACCATATAACGTAATACGTTATAACGTTGTACCATATAACGCAATACGTTATAACGTTATACTATATAACATAATACGTTATAACGTTATAACATATGACGCTATACCATATCACGTAATACGCTATAGCGTTATACCATATAACATAATACGTTATAACGTTATACTATATAACGTAATACGTTATAACGTAATACCATATAACGTAATACGTTATAACGTAATACGTTATAACGTTATTCCATATAACGTAATACGTTATAACGTAATACCATATAACGTAAAACGTTATAACGTTATACCATATAACGTAATACGTTATAACGATGTACCATATAACGTAATACGTTATAACGTTGTACCATATAACGTAATACGTTATAACGTTATAACATATGACGTTATACCATATCGCGTAATACGCTATAGCGTTATACCATATAACATAATACGTCATAACGTTATACCATATAACGTAATGCGTTATAACGTTATACCATATAACGTAATACAATATAACGTTAAACCATATGACGTTATTCCATATACCGTAATATGTTATAACGTTATATCATATAAGGTATTGCGTTATAAACTTATACCATATAACGTAATACGTTATAACGTTATACCATATGACGTTATACCATATAACGTAATACGTCATAACGTTATACCATATAACGTTACACCATATAACGTTTTACCATATAACGTAATACGTTATAACGTTATAACGTTATACCATATAACGTAATACGTTATAACGTTATACCATATAACGAAATACGTTATAACGTTATAACATATGACGTTATACCATATACCGTAATATGTTATAACGTTATACCATATATTGTATTACGTTATAAACTTATACCATATAACGTAATACGTTATAACGTTATACCATGCGACGTTATACCATATCACGTAATACGTTATAACGTTATACCATATAACGTAATACGTTATAACGTAATACGATATAACGTAAAACGTTATAACGTTATACCATATAACGAAATACGTTATAACGATGTACCATATAACGTAATACGTTATAACGTTATACCATATGTCGTAATACGTAATGACGTAATACCACATAACGTAATACGTTATAACGTTATACCATATAACGTAATACGTTATAACGTTGTACCATATAACGTAATACGTTATAACGTTGTACCATATAACGCAATACGTTATAACGTTATTCCATATAACGTAATACGTTATAACGTTATTCCATATAACGTAATACGTTATAACGTAATATTATACCATACGTTATAACGTATTATACCATATATCGTAATACGTTATGACGTAATACCATATAACGTAATACGTTATAACGTTATACCATATAACGTAATACGTTATAACGTTATACCATATAACGTAAAACGTTATAACGTTATAACATATGACGTTATACCATATCACGTAATACGCTATAGCGTTATACCATATAACATAATACGTTATAACGTTATACCATATAACATAATACGTTATAACATAATACCATGCGACGTTATACCATATCACGTAATACGTTATAACGTTATACCATATAACGTAATACGTTATAACGTAATACGTTATAACATAATACCATGCGACGTTATACCATATCACGTAATACGTTATAACGTTATACCATATAACGTAATACGTTATAACGCAATACGTTATAACGTTCTACCATATAACGTAATACGTTATAACGTTATAACATATGACGTTATACCACATCACGTAATACGCTATAGCGTTATACCATATAACATAATACGTTATAACGTTATACCATATAACGTAAAACGTTATAACGTTATACCAATCGACGTTATACCATATCACGAAATACGTTATAACGTTATACCATATAACGTAATACGTTATAACGTTATAACATATGACGTTATACCATATCACGTAATACGCTATAGCGTTATACCATATAACATAATACGTTATAACGTTATACCATATAACGTAATACGTTATAACGTTGTACCATATAACGTAATACGTTATAACGTTGTACCATGTAACGCAATACGTTATAACGTTATACCATATGACGTTATACCATATAACGTAATACGTCATAACGTTATACCATATAACGTTATACCATATAACGTTTTACCATATAACGTAATACGTTATAACGTTATAACGTTATACCATATAACATAATACGTTATAACGTTATACCATATAACGTGATACGTTATAACGTTATAACATATGACGTTATACCATATCACGTAATACGCTATAGCGTTATACCATATAACATAATACGTTATAACGTTATACCATATAACGTGATACGTTATAACGTTATACCATATAACGTTATACCCTATGACGTTATACCATATACCGTAATACGTTATAACGTTATACCATGCGACGTTATACCATATCACGTAATACGTTATAACGTTATACCATATAACGTAATACGTTATAACGTAATACGTTATAACGTTTTACCATATATCGTAATACGTTATGACGTAATACCATATAACGTAATTCGTTATAACGTTATTCCATATAACGTAATACGTTATAACGTAATACCATATAACGTAAAACGTTATAACGTTATACCATATAACGTAATACGTTATAACGATGTACCATATAACGTAATACGTTATAACGTTGTACCATATAACGTAATACGTTATAACGTTATAACATATGACGTTATACCATATCGCGTAATACGCTATAGCGTTATACCATATAACATAATACGTTATAACCTTATACCATATAACGTAATGCGTTATAACGTTATACCATATAACGTAATACAATATAACGTTAAACCATATGACGTTATACCATATACCGTAATATGTTATAACGTTATATCATATAAGGTATTACGTTATAAACTTATACCATATAACGTAATACGTTATAGCGTTATACCATATGCCGTTATACCATATAACGTAATACGTCATAACGTTATACCATATAACGTTATACCATATAACGTTTTACCATATAACGTAATACGTTATGACGTAATACCATATAACGTAATTCGTTATAACGTTATTCCATATAACGTAATACGTTATAACGTAATACCATATAACGTAAAACGTTATAACGTTATACCATATAACGTAATACGTTATAACGAGTTACCATATATCGTAATACGTTATAACGTTATAACATATGACGTTATACCATATCACGTAATACGCTATGGCGTTATACCATATAACATAATACGTTATAACGTTATACCATATAACGTAATGCGTTATAAGGTTATACCATATAACGTAATACAATATAACGTTATACCATATGACGTTATACCATATACCGTAATATGTTATAACGTTATATCATATAAGGTATTACTTTATAAACTTATACCATATAACGTAATACGTTATAGCGTTATACCATATGACGTTATACCTTATAACGTAATACGTCATAACGTTATACCATATAACGTTATAACATATAACGTTTTACCATATAACGTAATACGTTATAACGTTATAACGTTATACCATATAACGTAATATGTTATAACGTTATACCATATAACGTTATAACGTTATACCATATAACGTAATACGTTATAACGTTATACCATATAACGTAATACGTCATAACGTTATACCATATAACGTTATACCATATAACGTTTTACCATATAACGTAATACGTTATAACATTATAACGTTATACCATATAACGTAAAACGTTATAACGTTATACCATGCGACGTTATACCATATCACGTAATACGTTATAACGTTATACCATATAACGTAATACGTTATAACGTTATAACATATGACGTTATACCATATCACGTAATACGCTATAGCGTTATACCATATAACATAATACGTTATAACGTTATACCATATAACGTAATACGTTATAACGTTGTACCATATAACGTAATACGTTATAACGTTGTACCATGTAACGCAATACGTTATAACGTTATACCATATGACGTTATACCATATAACGTAATACGTCATAACGTTATACCATATAACGTTATACCATATAACGTTTTACCATATAACGTAATACGTTATAACGTAATACGTTATAACGTTTTACCATATATCGTAATACGTTATGACGTAATACCATATACCGTAATTCGTTATAACGTTATTCCATATAACGTAATACGTTATAACGTAATACCATATAACGTAAAACGTTATAACGTTATACCATATAACGTAATACGTTATAACGATGTACCATATAACGTAATACGTAATAACGTTGTACCATATAACGTAATACGTTATAACGTTATAACATATGACGTTATACCATATCGCGTAATACGCTATAGCGTTATACCATATAACATAATACGTTATAACGTTATACCATATAACGTAATGCGTTATAACGTTATACCATATAACGTAATACAATATAACGTTAAACCATATGACGTTATACCATATACCGTAATATGTTATAACGTTATATCATATAAGGTATTACGTTATAAACTTATAAAATATAACGTAATACGTTATAGCGTTATACCATATGACGTTATACCATATAACGTAATACGTCATAACGTTATACCATATAACGTTATAACATATAACGTTTTACCATATAACGTAATACATTATAACGTTATAACGTTATACCATATAGCGTAATACGTTATAACGTTATACCATATAACGTAATACGTTATAACGTTATAACATATGACGTTATACCATTTCACGTAATACGCTATAGCGTTATACCATATAACATAATAAGTTATAATGTTATACCATATAACGTAATACGTTATAACTTTATACTATATAACGTAATACGTTATAACGTTATAACATATGACGTTATACAATATCACGTAATACGCTATAGCGTTATACCATATAACATAATACGTTATAACGTTATACCATATATCGTAATACGTAATAACGTTATACCATATAACGTAATACAATATAACGTTATACCATATGACGTTATACCATATACAGTAATATGTTATAACGTTATACCATATAAGGTATTACGTTATAAACTTATAGCATATAACGTAATACGTTATAACGTTATACCATATGACGTTATACCATATCACGTATTACGTTATAACGTTATACCATATAACGTAATACGTTATAACGTAATACGTTATAACGTTATACCATATATCGTAATACGTTATGACGTAATACCATATAACGTAATACGTTATAACGTTATTCCATGTATCGCAATACGTTATAACGTAATACCATATAACGTAATACGTTATAACGTTATACCATACAACGTAATACGTTATAACGACGTACCATATAACGTAATACGTTATAACGTTGTACCATATAACGCAATACGTTATAACGTTATACTATATAACATAATACGTTATAACGTTATAACATATGACGCTATACCATATCACGTAATACGCTATAGCGTTATACCATATAACATAATACGTTATAACGTTATACTATATAACGTAATACGTTATAACGTAATACCATATAACGTAATACGTTATAACGTAATACGTTATAACGTTATTCCATGTAACGCAATACGTTATAACGTAATACCATATAACGTAATACGTTATAACGTTATACCATACAACGTAATACGTTATAACGACGTACCATATAACGTAATACGTTATAACGTTATACCATATATCGTAATACGTTATGACGTAATACCATATAACGTAATACGTTATAACGTTATTCCATGTAACGCAATACGTTATAACGTAATACCATATAACGTAATACGTTATAACGTTATACCATACAACGTAATACGTTATAACGACGTACCATATAACGTAATACGTTATAACGTTATACCATATAACGTAATACGTTATAACGTTATACCATATAACGTAATACAATATAACGTTAAACCATATGACGTTATACCATATACCGTAATATGTTATAACGTTATATCATATAAGGTATTACGTTATAAACTTATAAAATATAACGTAATACGTTATAGCGTTATACCATATGACGTTATACCATATAACGTAATACGTCATATCGTTATACCATATAACGTTATAACATATAACGTTTTACCATATAACGTAATACGTTATAACGTTATAACGTTATACCATATAGCGTAATACGTTATAACGTTATACCATATAACGTAATACGTTATAACGTTATAACATATGACGTTATACCATATCACGTAATACGCTATAGCGTTATACCATATAACATAATATGTTATAATGTTATACCATATAAAGTAATACGTTATAACTTTATACTATATAACGTAATACGTTATAACGTTATAACATATGACGTTATACAATATCACGTAATACGCTATAGCGTTATACCATATAACATAATACGTTATAACGTTATACCATATAACGTAATACGTAATAACGTTATACCATATAACGTAATACAATATAACGTTATACCATATGACGTTATACCATATACAGTAATATGTTATAACGTTATACCATATAAGGTATTACGTTATAAACTTATAGCATATAACGTAATACGTTATAACGTTATACCATATGACGTTATACCATATCACGTATTACGTTATAACGTTATACCATATAACGTAATACGTTATAACGTAATACGTTATAACGTTATACCATATATCGTAATACGTTATGACGTAATACCATATAACGTAATACGTTATAACGTTATTCCATGTAACGCAATACGTTATAACGTAATACCATATAACGTAATACGTTATAACGTTATACCATACAACGTAATACGTTATAACGACGTACCATATAACGTAATACGTTATAACGTTGTACCATATAACGCAATACGTTATAACGTTATACTATATAACATAATACGTTATAACGTTATAACATATGACGCTATACCATATCACGTAATACGCTATAGCGTTATACCATATAACATAATACGTTATAACGTTATACTATATAACGTAATACGTTATAACGTAATACCATATAACGTAATACGTTATAACGTAATACGTTATATCGTTATTCCATATAACGTAATACGTTATAACGTAATACCATATAACGTAAAACGTTATAACGTTATACCATATAACGTAATACGTTATAACGATGTACCATATAACGTAATACGTTATAACGTTGTACCATATAACGTAATACGTTATAACGTTATAACATATGACGTTATACCATATCGCGTAATACGCTATAGCGTTATACCATATAACATAATACGTTATAACGTTATACCATATAACGTAATGCGTTATAACGTTATACCATATAACGTAATACAATATAACGTTAAACCATATGACGTTATTCCATATACCGTAATATGTTATAACGTTATATCATATAAGGTATTGCGTTATAAACTTATACCATATAACGTAATACGTTATAACGTTATACCATATGACGTTATACCATATAACGTAATACGTCATAACGTTATACCATATAACGTTACACCATATAACGTTTTACCATATAACGTAATACGTTATAACGTTATAACGTTATACCATATAACGTAATACGTTATAACGTTATACCATATAACGAAATACGTTATAACGTTATAACATATGACGTTATACCATATACCGTAATATGTTATAACGTTATACCATATATTGTATTACGTTATAAACTTATACCATATAACGTAATACGTTATAACGTTATACCATGCGACGTTATACCATATCACGTAATACGTTATAACGTTATACCATATAACGTAATACGTTATAACGTAATACGATATAACGTAAAACGTTATAACGTTATACCATATAACGAAATACGTTATAACGATGTACCATATAACGTAATACGTTATAACGTTATACCATATGTCGTAATACGTAATGACGTAATACCACATAACGTAATACGTTATAACGTTATACCATATAACGTAATACGTTATAACGTTGTACCATATAACGTAATACGTTATAACGTTGTACCATATAACGCAATACGTTATAACGTTATTCCATATAACGTAATACGTTATAACGTTATTCCATATAACGTAATACGTTATAACGTAATATTATACCATACGTTATAACGTATTATACCATATATCGTAATACGTTATGACGTAATACCATATAACGTAATACGTTATAACGTTATACCATATAACGTAATACGTTATAACGTTATACCATATAACGTAAAACGTTATAACGTTATAACATATGACGTTATACCATATCACGTAATACGCTATAGCGTTATACCATATAACATAATACGTTATAACGTTATACCATATAACATAATACGTTATAACATAATACCATGCGACGTTATACCATATCACGTAATACGTTATAACGTTATACCATATAACGTAATACGTTATAACGTAATACGTTATAACATAATACCATGCGACGTTATACCATATCACGTAATACGTTATAACGTTATACCATATAACGTAATACGTTATAACGCAATACGTTATAACGTTCTACCATATAACGTAATACGTTATAACGTTATAACATATGACGTTATACCACATCACGTAATACGCTATAGCGTTATACCATATAACATAATACGTTATAACGTTATACCATATAACGTAAAACGTTATAACGTTATACCAATCGACGTTATACCATATCACGAAATACGTTATAACGTTATACCATATAACGTAATACGTTATAACGTTATAACATATGACGTTATACCATATCACGTAATACGCTATAGCGTTATACCATATAACATAATACGTTATAACGTTATACCATATAACGTAATACGTTATAACGTTGTACCATATAACGTAATACGTTATAACGTTGTACCATGTAACGCAATACGTTATAACGTTATACCATATGACGTTATACCATATAACGTAATACGTCATAACGTTATACCATATAACGTTATACCATATAACGTTTTACCATATAACGTAATACGTTATAACGTTATAACGTTATACCATATAACATAATACGTTATAACGTTATACCATATAACGTGATACGTTATAACGTTATAACATATGACGTTATACCATATCAAGTAATACGCTATAGCGTTATACCATATAACATAATACGTTATAACGTTATACCATATAACGTGATACGTTATAACGTTATACCATATAACGTTATACCCTATGACGTTATACCATATACCGTAATACGTTATAACGTTATACCATGCGACGTTATACCATATCACGTAATACGTTATAACGTTATACCATATAACGTAATACGTTATAACGTAATACGTTATAACGTTTTACCATATATCGTAATACGTTATGACGTAATACCATATAACGTAATTCGTTATAACGTTATTCCATATAACGTAATACGTTATAACGTAATACCATATAACGTAATACGTTATAACGTAATACCATATAACGTAAAACGTTATAACGTTATACCATATAACGTAATACGTTATAACGAGTTACCATATAACGTAATACGTTATAACGTTATAACATATGACGTTATACCATATCACGTAATACGCTATGGCGTTATACCATATAACATAATACGTTATAACGTTATACCATATAACGTAATGCGTTATAAGGTTATACCATATAACGTAATACAATATAACGTTATACCATATGACGTTATACCATATACCGTAATATGTTATAACGTTATATCATATAAGGTATTACTTTATAAACTTATACCATATAACGTAATACGTTATAGCGTTATACCATATGACGTTATACCTTATAACGTAATACGTCATAACGTTATACCATATAACGTTATAACATATAACGTTTTACCATATAACGTAATACGTTATAACGTTATAACGTTATACCATATAACGTAATACGTTATAACGTTATACCATATAACGTTATAACGTTATACCATATAACGTAATACGTTATAACGATGTACCATATAACGTAATACGTTATAACGTTGTACCATATAACGTAATACGTTATAACGTTATAACATATGACGTTATACCATATCACGTAATACGCTATAGCGTTATACCATATAACATAATACGTTATAACGTTATACCATATAACGTAATGCGTTATAACGTTATACCATATAACGTAATACGTTATAGCGTTATACCATATGACGTTATACCATATAACGTAATACGTCATAACGTTATACCATATAACGTTATACCATATAACGTTTTACCATATAACGTAATACGTTATGACGTAATACCATATAACGTAATTCGTTATAACGTTATTCCATATAACGTAATACGTTATAACGTAATACCATATAACGTAAAACGTTATAACGTTATACCATATAACGTAATACGTTATAACGAGTTACCATATAACGTAATACGTAATAACGTTGTACCATATAACGTAATACGTTATAACGTTATAACATATGGCGTTATACCATATCACGTAATACGCTATAGCGTTATACCATATAACATAATACGTTATAACGTTATACCATATAACGTAATGCGTTATAACGTTATACCATATAACGTAATACAATATAACGTTAAACCATATGACGTTATACCATATACCGTAATATGTTATAACGTTATATCATATAAGGTATTACGTTATAAACTTATAAAATATAACGTAATACGTTATAGCGTTATACCATATGACGTTATACCATATAACGTAATACGTCATAACGTTATACCATATAACGTTATAACATATAACGTTTTACCATATAACGTAATACGTTATAACGTTATAACGTTATACCATATAGCGTAATACGTTATAACGTTATACCATATAACGTAATACGTTATAACGTTATAACATATGACGTTATACCATATCACGTAATACGCTATAGCGTTATACCATATAACATAATAAGTTATAATGTTATACCATATAACGTAATACGTTATAACTTTATACTATATAACGTAATACGTTATAACGTTATACCATATGACGTTATACCATATCACGTATTACGTTATAACGTTATACCATATAACGTAATACGTTATAACGTAATACGTTATAACGTTATACCATATATCGTAATACGTTATGACGTAATACCATATAACGTAATACGTTATAACGTTATTCCATGTAACGCAATACGTTATAACGTAATACCATATAACGTAATACGTTATAACGTTATACCATACAACGTAATACGTTATAACGACGTACCATATAACGTAATACGTTATAACGTTGTACCATATAACGCAATACGTTATAACGTTATACTATATAACATAATACGTTATAACGTTATAACATATGACGCTATACCATATCACGTAATACGCTATAGCGTTATACCATATAACATAATACGTTATAACGTTATACTATATAACGTAATACGTTATAACGTAATACCATATAACGTAATACGTTATAACGTAATACGTTATAACGTTATTCCATGTAACGCAATACGTTATAACGTAATACCATATAACGTAATACGTTATAACGTTATACCATACAACGTAATACGTTATAACGACGTACCATATAACGTAATACGTTATAACGTTATACCATATATCGTAATACGTTATGACGTAATACCATATAACGTAATACGTTATAACGTTATTCCATGTAACGCAATACGTTATAACGTAATACCATATAACGTAATACGTTATAACGTTATACCATACAACGTAATACGTTATAACGACGTACCATATAACGTAATACGTTATAACGTTGTACCATATAACGCAATACGTTATAACGTTATACTATATAACATAATACGTTATAACGTTATACCATATGACGTTATACCATATCACGTATTACGTTATAACGTTATACCATATAACGTAATACGTTATAACGTAATACGTTATAACGTTATACCATATATCGTAATACGTTATGACGTAATACCATATAACGTAATACGTTATAACGTTATTCCATATAACGTAATACGTTATAACGTAATACCATATAACGTAATACGTTATAATGTTATACCATATATCGTAATACGTTATGACGTAATACCATATAACGTAATACGTTATAACGTTATTCCATATAACGTAATACGTTATAACGTAATACCATATAACGTAATACGTTATAACGTTATACCATATAACGTAATACCATATAACGTAATACGTTATAACGTTATACCATATAACGTAATACGTTATAACGATGTACCATATAACGTAATACGTTATAACGTAATACCATATAACGCAATACGTTATAATGTTATACCATATATCGTAATACGTTATGACGTAATACCATATAACGTAATACGTTATAACGTTATTCCATATAACGTAATACGTTATAACGTAATACCATATAACGCAATACGTTATAACGTTATACCATATAACATAATACGTTATAACGTTATAACATATGACGTTATACCATATCACGTAATACGCTATAGCGTTATACCATATAACATAATACGTTATAATGTTATACCATATAACGTAATACGTTATAACTTTATACTATATAACGTAATACGTTATAACGTTATAACATATGACGTTATACAATATCACGTAATACGCTATAGCGTTATACCATATAACATAATACGTTATAACGTTATACCATATAACGTAATACGTTATAACGTTATACAATATAACGTAATACAATATAACGTTAAACCATATGACGTTATACCATATACCGTAATATGTTATAACGTTATATCATATAAGGTATTACGTAATAAACTTATAAAATATAACGTAATACGTTATAGCGTTATACCATATGACGTTATACCATATAACGTAATACGTCATAACGTTATACCATATAACGTTATAACATATAACGTTTTACCATATAACGTAATACGTTATAACGTTATAACGTTATACCATATAGCGTAATACGTTATAACGTTATACCATATAACGTAATACGTTATAACGTTATAACATATGACGTTATACCATATCACGTAATACGCTATAGCGTTATACCATATAACATAATAAGTTATAATGTTATACCATATAACGTAATACGTTATAACTTTATACTATATAACGTAATACGTTATAACGTTATAACATATGACGTTATACAATATCACGTAATACGCTATAGCGTTATACCATATAACATAATACGTTATAACGTTATACCATATAACGTAATACGTAATAACGTTATACCATATAACGTAATACAATATAACGTTATACCATATGACGTTATACCATATACAGTAATATGTTATAACGTTATACCTTATAAGGTATTACGTTATAAACTTATAGCATATAACGTAATACGTTATAACGTTATACCATATGACGTTATACCATATCACGTATTACGTTATAACGTTATACCATATAACGTAATACGTTATAACGTAATACGTTATAACGTTATACCATATATCGTAATACGTTATGACGTAATACCATATAACGTAATACGTTATAACGTTATTCCATGTAACGCAATACGTTATAACGTAATACCATATAACGTAATACGTTATAACGTTATACCATACAACGTAATACGTTATAACGACGTACCATATAACGTAATACGTTATAACGTTGTACCATATAACGCAATACGTTATAACGTTATACTATATAACATAATACGTTATAACGTTATAACATATGACGCTATACCATATCACGTAATACGCTATAGCGTTATACCATATAACATAATACGTTATAACGTTATACTATATAACGTAATACGTTATAACGTAATACCATATAACGTAATACGTTATAACGTAATACGTTATAACGTTATTCCATGTAACGCAATACGTTATAACGTAATACCATATAACGTAATACGTTATAACGTTATACCATACAACGTAATACGTTATAACGACGTACCATATAACGTAATACGTTATAACGTTATACCATATATCGTAATACGTTATGACGTAATACCATATAACGTAATACGTTATAACGTTATTCCATGTAACGCAATACGTTATAACGTAATACCATATAACGTAATACGTTATAACGTTATACCATACAACGTAATACGTTATAACGACGTACCATATAACGTAATACGTTATAACGTTGTACCATATAACGCAATACGTTATAACGTTATACTATATAACATAATACGTTATAAAGTTATACCATATGACGTTATACCATTTCACGTATTACGTTATAACGTTATACCATATAACGTAATACGTTATAACGTAATACGTTATAACGTTATACCATATATCGTAATACGTTATGACGTAATACCATATAACGTAATACGTTATAACGTTATTCCATATAACGTAATACGTTATAACGTAATACCATATAACGTAATACGTTATAATGTTATACCATATATCGTAATACGTTATGACGTAATACCATATAACGTAATACGTTATAACGTTATTCCATGTAACGCAATACGTTATAACGTAATACCATATAACGTAATACGTTATAACGTTATACCATACAACGTAATACGTTATAACGACGTACCATATAACGTAATACGTTATAACGTTGTACCATATAACGCAATACGTTATAACGTTATACTATATAACATAATACGTTATAATGTTATACCATATGACGTTATACCATATCACGTATTACGTTATAACGTTATACCATATAACGTAATACGTTATAACGTAATACGTTATAACGTTATACCATATATCGTAATACGTTATGACGTAATACCATATAACGTAATACGTTATAACGTTATTCCATATAACGTAATACGTTATAACGTAATACCATATAACGTAATACGTTATAACGTTATACCATATAACGTAATACCATATAACGTAATACGTTATAACGTTATACCATATAACGTAATACGTTATAACGATGTACCATATAACGTAATACGTTATAACGTAATACCATATAACGTAATACGTTATAATGTTATACCATATATCGTAATACGTTATGACGTAATACCATATAACGTAATACGTTATAACGTTATTCCATATAACGTAATACGTTATAACGTAATACCATATAACGCAATACGTTATGACGTAATACCATATAACGTAATACGTTATAACGTTATTCCATATAACGTAATACGTTATAACGTAATACCATATAACGTAATACGTTATAACGTTATACCATATAACGTAATACCATATAACGTAATACGTTATAACGTTATACCATATAACGTAATACGTTATAACGATGTACCATATAACGTAATACGTTATAACGTAATACCATATAACGTAATACGTTATAATGTTATACCATATATCGTAATACGTTATAACGTTATACTATATAACATAATACGTTATAAAGTTATACCATATGACGTTATACCATTTCACGTATTACGTTATAACGTTATACCATATAACGTAATACGTTATAACGTAATACGTTATAACGTTGTACCATATAACGCAATACGTTATAACGTTATACTATATAACATAATACGTTATAAAGTTATACCATATGACGTTATACCATTTCACGTATTACGTTATAACGTTATACCATATAACGTAATACGTTATAACGTAATACGTTATAACGTTATACCATATATCGTAATACGTTATGACGTAATACCATATAACGTAATACGTTATAACGTTATTCCATATAACGTAATACGTTATAACGTAATACCATATAACGTAATACGTTATAATGTTATACCATATATCGTAATACGTTATGACGTAATACCATATAACGTAATACGTTATAACGTTATTCCATGTAACGCAATACGTTATAACGTAATACCATATAACGTAATACGTTATAACGTTATACCATACAACGTAATACGTTATAACGACGTACCATATAACGTAATACGTTATAACGTTGTACCATATAACGCAATACGTTATAACGTTATACTATATAACATAATACGTTATAATGTTATACCATATGACGTTATACCATATCACGTATTACGTTATAACGTTATACCATATAACGTAATACGTTATAACGTAATACGTTATAACGTTATACCATATATCGTAATACGTTATGACGTAATACCATATAACGTAATACGTTATAACGTTATTCCATATAACGTAATACGTTATAACGTAATACCATATAACGTAATACGTTATAACGTTATACCATATAACGTAATACCATATAACGTAATACGTTATAACGTTATACCATATAACGTAATACGTTATAACGATGTACCATATAACGTAATACGTTATAACGTAATACCATATAACGTAATACGTTATAATGTTATACCATATATCGTAATACGTTATGACGTAATACCATATAACGTAATACGTTATAACGTTATTCCATATAACGTAATACGTTATAACGTAATACCATATAACGCAATACGTTATGACGTAATACCATATAACGTAATACGTTATAACGTTATTCCATATAACGTAATACGTTATAACGTAATACCATATAACGTAATACGTTATAACGTTATACCATATAACGTAATACCATATAACGTAATACGTTATAACGTTATACCATATAACGTAATACGTTATAACGATGTACCATATAACGTAATACGTTATAACGTAATACCATATAACGTAATACGTTATAATGTTATACCATATATCGTAATACGTTATGACGTAATACCATATAACGTAATACGTTATAACGTTATTCCATATAACGTAATACGTTATAACGTAATACCATATAACGCAATACGTTATAACGTTATACCATATAACATAATACGTTATAACGTTATAACATATGACGTTATACCATATACCGTAATATGTTATAACGTTATACCATATAAGCTATTACGTTATGAACTTATACCATATAACGTTATACGTTATAACGTTATACCATATGACGTTATACCATATCACGTATTACGTTATAACGTTATACCATATAACGTAATACGTTATAACGTAATACGTTATAACGTTATACCATATATCGTAATACGTTATGACGTAATACCATATAACGTAATACGTTATAACGTTATTCCATATAACGTAATAAGTTATAACGTAATACCATATAACGTAATACGTTATAACGTTATACCATATAACGTAATACGTTATAACGATGTACCATATAACGTAATACGTTATAACGTTGTACCATATAACGCAATACGTTATAACGTTATACCATATAACATAATACGTTATAACGTTATAACATATGACGTTATACCATATCTCGTAATACGTTATAACGTTATTCCATATAACGTAATACGTTATAACGTAATACCATATAACGCAATACGTTATAACGTTATACCATATAACATAATACGTTATAACGTTATAACATATGACGTTATACCATATACCGTAATACGTTATAACGTTATACCATATAACGTAATACGTTATAACGATGTACCATATAACGTAATACGTTATAACGTAATACCATATAACGTAATACGTTATAATGTTATACCATATATCGTAATACGTTATGACGTAATACCATATAACGTAATACGTTATAACGTTATACCATACAACGTAATACGTTATAACGACGTACCATATAACGTAATACGTTATAACGTTGTACCATATAACGCAATACGTTATAACGTTATACTATATAACATAATACGTTATAATGTTATACCATATGACGTTATACCATATCACGTATTACGTTATAACGTTATACCATATAACGTAATACGTTATAACGTAATACGTTATAACGTTATACCATATATCGTAATACGTTATGACGTAATACCATATAACGTAATACGTTATAACGTTATTCCATATAACGTAATACGTTATAACGTAATACCATATAACGTAATACGTTATAACGTTATACCATATAACGTAATACCATATAACGTAATACGTTATAACGTTATACCATATAACGTAATACGTTATAACGATGTACCATATAACGTAATACGTTATAACGTAATACCATATAACGTAATACGTTATAATGTTATACCATATATCGTAATACGTTATGACGTAATACCATATAACGTAATACGTTATAACGTTATTCCATATAACGTAATACGTTATAACGTAATACCATATAACGCAATACGTTATGACGTAATACCATATAACGTAATACGTTATAACGTTATTCCATATAACGTAATACGTTATAACGTAATACCATATAACGTAATACGTTATAACGTTATACCATATAACGTAATACCATATAACGTAATACGTTATAACGTTATACCATATAACGTAATACGTTATAACGATGTACCATATAACGTAATACGTTATAACGTAATACCATATAACGTAATACGTTATAATGTTATACCATATATCGTAATACGTTATGACGTAATACCATATAACGTAATACGTTATAACGTTATTCCATGTAACGCAATACGTTATAACGTAATACCATATAACGTAATACGTTATAACGTTATACCATACAACGTAATACGTTATAACGACGTACCATATAACGTAATACGTTATAACGTTGTACCATATAACGCAATACGTTATAACGTTATACTATATAACATAATACGTTATAAAGTTATACCATATGACGTTATACCATTTCACGTATTACGTTATAACGTTATACCATATAACGTAATACGTTATAACGTAATACGTTATAACGTTATACCATATATCGTAATACGTTATGACGTAATACCATATAACGTAATACGTTATAACGTTATTCCATATAACGTAATACGTTATAACGTAATACCATATAACGTAATACGTTATAATGTTATACCATATATCGTAATACGTTATGACGTAATACCATATAACGTAATACGTTATAACGTTATTCCATGTAACGCAATACGTTATAACGTAATACCATATAACGTAATACGTTATAACGTTATACCATACAACGTAATACGTTATAACGACGTACCATATAACGTAATACGTTATAACGTTGTACCATATAACGCAATACGTTATAACGTTATACTATATAACATAATACGTTATAATGTTATACCATATGACGTTATACCATATCACGTATTACGTTATAACGTTATACCATATAACGTAATACGTTATAACGTAATACGTTATAACGTTATACCATATATCGTAATACGTTATGACGTAATACCATATAACGTAATACGTTATAACGTTATTCCATATAACGTAATACGTTATAACGTAATACCATATAACGTAATACGTTATAACGTTATACCATATAACGTAATACCATATAACGTAATACGTTATAACGTTATACCATATAACGTAATACGTTATAACGATGTACCATATAACGTAATACGTTATAACGTAATACCATATAACGTAATACGTTATAATGTTATACCATATATCGTAATACGTTATGACGTAATACCATATAACGTAATACGTTATAACGTTATTCCATATAACGTAATACGTTATAACGTAATACCATATAACGCAATACGTTATGACGTAATACCATATAACGTAATACGTTATAACGTTATTCCATATAACGTAATACGTTATAACGTAATACCATATAACGTAATACGTTATAACGTTATACCATATAACGTAATACCATATAACGTAATACGTTATAACGTTATACCATATAACGTAATACGTTATAACGATGTACCATATAACGTAATACGTTATAACGTAATACCATATAACGTAATACGTTATAATGTTATACCATATATCGTAATACGTTATGACGTAATACCATATAACGTAATACGTTATAACGTTATTCCATATAACGTAATACGTTATAACGTAATACCATATAACGCAATACGTTATAACGTTATACCATATAACATAATACGTTATAACGTTATAACATATGACGTTATACCATATACCGTAATATGTTATAACGTTATACCATATAAGCTATTACGTTATGAACTTATACCATATAACGTTATACGTTATAACGTTATACCATATGACGTTATACCATATCACGTATTACGTTATAACGTTATACCATATAACGTAATACGTTATAACGTAATACGTTATAACGTTACCATATATCGTAATACGTTATGACGTAATACCATATAACGTAATACGTTATAACGTTATTCCATATAACGTAATAAGTTATAACGTAATACCATATAACGTAATACGTTATAACGTTATACCATATAACGTAATACGTTATAACGATGTACCATATAACGTAATACGTTATAACGTTGTACCATATAACGCAATACGTTATAACGTTATACCATATAACATAATACGTTATAACGTTATAACATATGACGTTATACCATATCTCGTAATACGCTATAGCGTTATACCATATAACATAATACGTTATAACGTTATACCATATAACGTAATACGTTATAACGTAATACGTTATAACGTTATACCATATATCGTAATACGTTATGACGTAATACCATATAACGTAATACGTTATAACGTTATTCCATATAACGTAATACGTTATAACGTAATACCATATAACGTAATACGTTATAATGTTATACCATATATCGTAATACGTTATGACGTAATACCATATAACGTAAAACGTTATAACGTTATACCATGCGACGTTACACCATATCACGTAATACGTTATAACGTTATACCATATAACGTAATACGTTATAACGTTATAATGTATGACGTTATACCATATCATGTAATACGCTATAGCGTTATACCATATAACATAATACGTTATAACGTTATACCATATAACGTAATACGTTATAACGTAATACGTTATAACGTTATACCATATATCGTAATACGTTATGACGTAATACCATATAACGTAATACGTCATAACGTTATTCCATATAACGTAATACGTTATAACGTAATACCATATAACGTAATACGTTATAATGTTATACCATATATCGTAATACGTTATGACGTAATACCATATAACGTAATACGTTATAACGTTATTCCATATAACGTAATACGTTATAACGTAATACCATATAACGTAATACGTTATAACGTTATACCATATAACGTAATACCATATAACGTAATACGTTATAACGTTATACCATATAACGTAATACGTTATAACGATGTACCATATAACGTAATACGTTATAACGTAATACCATATAACGTAATACGTTATAATGTTATACCATATATCGTAATACGTTATGACGTAATACCATATAACGTAATACGTTATAACGTTATTCCATATAACGTAATACGTTATAACGTAATACCATATAACGCAATACGTTATAACGTTATACCATATAACATAATACGTTATAACGTTATAACATATGACGTTACACCATATACCGTAATATGTTATAACGTAATACCATATAAGCTATTACGTTATGAACTTATACCATATAACGTTATACGTTATAACGTTATACCATATGACGTTATACCATATCACGTATTACGTTATAACGTTATACCATATAACGTAATACGTTATAACGTAATACCATATAACGTAATACGTTATAACGTTATTCCATATAACGTAATAAGTTATAACGTAATACCATATAACGTAATACGTTATAACGTTATACCATATAACGTAATACGTTATAACGATGTACCATATAACGTAATACGTTATAACGTTGTACCATATAACGCAATACGTTATAACGTTATACCATATAACATAATACGTTATAACGTTATAACATATGACGTTATACCATATCTCGTAATACGCTATAGCGTTATACCATATAACATAATACGTTATAACGTTATACCATATAACGTAATACGTTATAACGTTATACCATATCACGTATTACGTTATAACGTTATACCATATAACGTTTTACCATATAACGTAATACGTTATAACATTATAACGTTATACCATATAACGTAAAACGTTATAACGTTATACCATGCGACGTTACACCATATCACGTAATACGTTATAACGTTATACCATATAACGTAATACGTTATAACGTTATAATGTATGACGTTATACCATATCATGTAATACGCTATAGCGTTATACCATATAACATAATACGTTATAACGTTATACCATATAACGTAATACGTTATAACGTAATACGTTATAACGTTATACCATATATCGTAATACGTTATGACGTAATACCATATAACGTAATACGTTATAACGTTATTCCATATAACGTAATAATTTATAACGTAATACCATATAACGTAATACGTTATAACGTTATACCATATAACGTAATACGTTATATCTTTGTACCATATAACGTAATACGTTATAACGTTGTACCATATAACGCAATACGTTATAACGTTCTACCATATAACGTAATACGTTATAACGTTATAACATATGACGTTAAACCATATCACGTAATACGCTATAGCGTTATACCATATAACATAATACGTTATAACGTTGTACCATATAACGCAATACGTTATAACGTTCTACCATATAACGTAATACGTTATAACGTTATAACATATGACGTTAAACCATATCACGTAATACGCTATAGCGTTATACCATATAACATAATACGTTATAACGTTATACCATATAACGTAATACGTTATAACGTTATAACATATGACGTTATACCATATCACGTAATACGCTATAGCGTTATACCATATAACATAATACGTTATAACGTTATACCATATAACGGAATGCGTTATAACGTTATACCATATAACGTAATACAATATAACGTTATACCATATACCGTAATATGTTATAACGTTATATCATATAAGGTATTACGTTATAAACTTATACCATATAACGTATTACGTTATAACGTTATACCATATATCGTAATACGTCATGACGTAATACCATATAACGTAATACGTTATAACGTTATTCCATATAAAGTAATACGTTATAAGGTAATACCATATAACGTAATTCGTTATAACGTCATACCATATGACGTTATACCATATCACGTATTACGTTATAACGTTATAGCATATAACGTAATACGTTATAACGTAATACGTTATAACGTTATACCATATATCGTAATACGTTATGACGTAATACCATATAACGTAATACGTTATAACGTTATTCCATATAACGTAATACGTTACAACGTAATACCATATAACGCAATACGTTATAACGTCATACCATATGACGTTATACCATATCACGTATTACGTTATAACGTTATAGCATATAACGTAATACGTTATAACGTAATACGTTATAACGTTATACCATATATCGTAATACGTTATGACGTAATACCATGTAACGTAATACGTTACAACGTTGTACCATATAACATAATACAATATAACGTTATACCATAAGACGTTATACCATATACCGTAATATGTTATAACGTTATACCATATAAGGTATTACGTTATAAACATATACCATATAACGTAATACGATATAACGTTATACCATATGACGTTATACCATATCACGTATTGCGTTATAACGTTACACCATATACAGTAATATGTTATAACGTTATACCATATAAGGTATTACGTTATAAACTTATACCATATAACGTAATACGCTATAACGTAATACCATATAACGTAATACGTTATAACGTTATACCATATAACGCAATACGTTATAACGTTACACCATGTAACATAATACGTTATAACGTTATACCATATAACGTAATACGTTATAACGTTATACCATATAACGTAATACAATATAACGTTATACCATATGACGTTATACCATATACCGTAATATGTTATAACGTTATACCATATAAGGTATTACGTTATAAACTTATACCATATAACGTAATTCGTTATAGCGTTATACCGTATGACGTTATACCATATCACGTATTACGTTATAACGTTATACCATATAACGTAATGCGTTATAACGTTATACCATATAACGTATTACAATATAACGTTATACCATATGACGTTATACCATATACCGTAATATGTTATAACGTTATACCATATAAGGTATTACGTTATAAACTTATACCATATAACGTAATACGTTATAACGTTATACCATATGACGTTATACCATATAACGTAATACGTCATAACGTTATACCATATAACGTTACACCATATAACGTTTAACCATATAACGTAATACTTTATAACGCTATAACGTTATACCATATAACGAAATACGTTATAACGTTATACCATATAACGTAATACGTTATAACGTTATAACATATGACGTTATACCATATCACGTAATACGCTATAGCGTTATACCATATAACATAATACGTTATAACGTTATACCATATAACGTAATACGTTATAACGTTATACCATATAACGTAATACAATATAACGTTATACCATATGACGCTATACCATATACCGTAATATGTTATAACGTTATACCATATAAGGTATTACGTTATAAACTTATACCATATAACGTAATACGTTACAACGTTATACCATACGACGTTATACCATATCACGTAATACGTTATAACGTTATACCTTATAACGTAATACGTTATAACGTTATACCATATAACATAATACGTTATAACGTTATAACATATGACGTTATACCATATCACGTAATACGCTATAGCGTTATACCATATAACATAATACGTTATAATGTTATACCATATAACGTAATACGTTATAACGTATTACGTTATAACGTTATACCATATATCGTAATACGTCATGACGTAATACCATATAACGTAATACGTTATAACGTTATTCCATATAAAGTAACGGGTTATAACGTAATACCATATAACGTAATTCGTTATAACGTCATACCATATGACGTTATACCATATCACGTATTACGTTATAACGTTATAGCATATAACGTAATACGTTATAACGTAATACGTTATAACGTTATACCATATATCGTAATACGTTATGACGTAATACCATATAACGTAATACGTTATAACGTTATTCCATATAACGTAATACGTTACAACGTAATACCATATAACGTAATACGTTATAACGTTATACCATGTAACGTAATACGTTACAATGTTGTACCATATAACATAATACAATATAACGTTATACCATATGCCGTTATACCATATACCGTAATATGTTATAACGTTATACCATATAAGGTATTACGTTATAAACTTATACCATATAACGTAATACGATATAACGTTATACCATATGACGTTATACCATATCACGTATTGCGTTATAACGTTATACCATATACAGTAATATGTTATAACGTTATACCATATAAGGTATTACGTTATAAACTTATACCATATATCGTAATACGTTATGACGTAATACCATATAACGTAATACGTTATAACGTTATTCCATGTAACGCAATACGTTATAACGTAATACCATATTTCGTAATACGTTATAACGTTATACCATACAACGTAATACGTTATAACGACGTACCATATAACGTAATACGTTATAACTTTGTACCATATAACGCAATACGTTATAACGTTATACTATATAACATAATACGTTATAACGTTATACCATATGACGTTATACCATATCACGTATTACGTTATAACGTTATACCATATAACGTAATACGTTATAACGTAATACGTTATAACGTTATTCCATGTAACGCAATACGTTATAACGTAATACCATATAACGTAATACGTTATAACGTTATACCATACAACGTAATACGTTATAACGACGTACCATATAACGTAATACGTTATAACGTTATACCATATATCGTAATACGTTATGACGTAATACCATATAACGTAATACGTTATAACGTTATTCCATGTAACGCAATACGTTATAACGTAATACCATATAACGTAATACGTTATAACGTTATACCATACAACGTAATACGTTATAACGACGTACCATATAACGTAATACGTTATAACGTTGTACCATATAACGCAATACGTTATAACGTTATACTATATAACATAATACGTTATAACGTTATACCATATGACGTTATACCATATCACGTATTACGTTATAACGTTATACCATATAACGTAATACGTTATAACGTAATACGTTATAACGTTATACCATATATCGTAATACGTTATGACGTAATACCATATAACGTAATACGTTATAACGTTATTCCATATAACGTAATACGTTATAACGTAATACCATATAACGTAATACGTTATAATGTTATACCATATATCGTAATACGTTATAACGTAATACCATATAACGTAATACGTTATAACGTTATTCCATATAAAGTAACGCGTTATAACGTAATACCATATAACGTAATTCGTTATAACGTCATACCATATGACGTTATACCATATCACGTATTACGTTATAACGTTATAGCATATAACGTAATACGTTATAACGTAATACGTTATAACGTTATACCATATATCGTAATACGTTATAACGTTATAACATATGACGTTATACCATATCACGTAATACGCTATAGCGTTATACCATATAACATAATACGTTATAATGTTATACGATATAACGTAATACGTTATAACTTTATACTATTTAACGTAATACGTTATAACGTTATAACATATGACGTTATACCATATCACGTAATACGCTATAGCGTTATACCATATAACATAATACGTTATAACGTTATACCATATAACGTAATACGTTATAACGTTATACCATATAACGTTATACCCTATGACGTTATACCATATACCGTAATACGTTATAACGTTATACCATGCGACGTTATACCATATCACGTAATACGTTATAACGTTATACCATATAACGTAATACGTTATAACGTTATAACATATGACGTTATACCATATCACGTAATACGCTATAGCGTTATACCATATAACATAATAAGTTATAATGTTATACCATATAACGTAATACGTTATAACGTTATACCATATATCGTAATACGTTATGACGTAATACCATATAACGTAATACGTTATAACGTTATTCCATATAACGTAATAATTTATAACGTAATACCATATAACGTAATACGTTATAACGTTATACCATATAACGTAATACGTTATAACTTTGTACCATATAACGTAATACGTTATAACGTTGTACCATATAACGCAATACGTTATAACGTTCTACCATATAACGTAATACGTTATAACGTTATAACATATGACGTTAATCCATATCACGTAATACGCTATAGCGTTATACCATATAACATAATACGTTATAACGTTACACCATATAACGTAATACGTTATAACGTTATAACATATGACGTTATACCATATCACGTAATACGCTATAGCGTTATACCATATAACATAATACGTTATAACGTTATACCATATAACGGAATGCGTTATAACGTTATACCATATAATGTAATACAATATAACGTTATACCATATACCGTAATATGTTATAACGTTATATCATATAAGGTATTACGTTATAAACTTATACCATATAACGTATTACGTTATAACGTTATACCATATATCGTAATACGTCATGACGTAATACCATATAACGTAATACGTTATAACGTTATTCCATATAAAGTAATACGTTATAACGTAATACCATATAACGTAATTCGTTATAACGTCATACCATATGACGTTATACCATATCACGTATTACGTTATAACGTTACAGCATATAACGTAATACGTTATAACGTAATACGTTATAACGTTATACCATATATCGTAATACGTTATGACGTAATACCATATAACGTAATACGTTATAACGTTATTCCATATAACGTAATACGTTACAACGTAATACCATATAACGTAATACGTTATAACGTTATACCATGTAACGTAATACGTTACAACGTTGTACCATATAACATAATACAATATAACGTTATACCATATGACGTTATACCATATACCGTAATATGTTATAACGTTATACCATATAAGGTATTACGTTATAAACTTATACCATATAACGTAATACGATATAACGTTATACCATATGACGTTATACCATATCACGTATTGCGTTATAACGTTACACCATATACAGTAATATGTTATAACGTTATACCATATAAGGTATTACGTTATAAACTTATACCATATAACGTAATACGCTATAACGTAATACCATATAACGTAATACGTTATAACGTTATACCATATAACGCAATACGTTATAACGTTACACCATGTAACATAATACGTTATAACGTTATACCATATAACGTAATACGTTATAACGTTATACCATATAACGTAATACAATATAACGTTATACCATATGACGTTATACCATATACCGTAATATGTTATAACGTTATACCATATAAGGTATTACGTTATAAACTTATACCATATAACGTAATTCGTTATAGCGTTATACCGTATGACGTTATACCATATCACGTATTACGTTATAACGTTATACCATATAACGTAATGCGTTATAACGTTATACCATATAACGTATTACAATATAACGTTATACCATATGACGTTATACCATATACCGTAATATGTTATAACGTTATACCATATAAGGTATTACGTTATAAACTTATACCATATAACGTAATACGTTATAACGTTATACCATATGACGTTATACCATATAACGTAATACGTCATAACGTTATACCATATAACGTTACACCATATAACGTTTAACCATATAACGTAATACTTTATAACGCTATAACGTTATACCATATAACGAAATACGTTATAACGTTATACCATATAACGTAATACGTTATAACGTTATAACATATGACGTTATACCATATCACGTAATACGCTATAGCGTTATACCATATAACATAATACGTTATAACGTTATACCATATAACGTAATACGTTATAACGTTATACCATATAACGTAATACAATATAACGTTATACCATATGACGCTATACCATATACCGTAATATGTTATAACGTTATACCATATAAGGTATTACGTTATAAACTTATACCATATAACGTAATACGTTACAACGTTATACCATACGACGTTATACCATATCACGTAATACGTTATAACGTTATACCTTATAACGTAATACGTTATAACGTTATACCATATAACATAATACGTTATAACGTTATAACATATGACGTTATACCATATCACGTAATACGCTATAGCGTTATACCATATAACATAATACGTTATAATGTTATACCATATAACGTAATACGTTATAACGTATTACGTTATAACGTTATACCATATATCGTAATACGTCATGACGTAATACCATATAACGTAATACGTTATAACGTTATACCATATAACGTAATACGTTATAACGATGTACCATATAACGTAATACGTTATAACGTTGTACCATATAACGCAATACGTTATAACGTTATACCATATAACATAATACGTTATAACGTTATAACATATGACGTTATACCATATCACGTAATACGCTATAGCGTTATACCATATAACATAATACGTTATAATGTTATACCATATAACGTAATACGTTATAACGTATTACGTTATATCGTTATACCATATATCGTAATACGTCATGACGTAATACCATATAACGTAATACGTTATAACGTTATTCCATATAAAGTAATACGTTATAACGTAATACCATATAACGTAATTCGTTATAACGTCATACCATATGACGTTATACCATATCACGTATTACGTTATAACGTTATAGCATATAACGTAATACGTTATAACGTAATACGTTATAACGTTATACCATATATCGTAATACGTTATGACGTAATACCATATAACGTAATACGTTATAACGTTATTCCATATAACGTAATACGTTACAACGTAATACCATATAACGTAATACGTTATAAGGTTATACCATGTAACGTAATACGTTACAACGTTGTACCATATAACATAATACAATATAACGTTATACCATATGACGTTATACCATATACCGTAATATGTTATAACGTTATACCATATAAGGTATTACGTTATAAACTTATACCATATAACGTAATACGATATAACGTTATACCATATGACGTTATACCATATCACGTATTGCGTTATAACGTTATACCATATACAGTAATATGTTATAACGTTATACCATATAAGGTATTACGTTATAAACTTATACCATATAACGTAATACGCTATAAGGTAATACCATATAACGTAATACGTTATAACGTTATACCATATAACGTAATACGTTATAACGTTATTCCATATAACGTAATAAGTTATAACGTAATACCATATAACGTAATACGTTATAACGTTATACCATATAACGTAATACGTTATAACGAGGTACCATATAACGTAATACGTTATAACGTTGTACCATATAACGCAATACGTTATAACGTTATACCATATAACATAATACGTTATAACGTTATAACATATGACGTTATACCATATAACGTAATACGTTATAACGTTATACCATATAACGTTATACCCTATGACGTTATACCATATACCGTAATACGTTATAACGTTATACCATGCGACGTTGTACCATATAACGCAATACGTTATAACGTTCTACCATATAACGTAATACGTTATAACGTTATAACATATGACGTTAAACCATATCACGTAATACGCTATAGCGTTATACCATATAACATAATACGTTATAACGTTATACCATATAACGTAATACGTTATAACGTTATAACATATGACGTTATACCATATCACGTAATACGCTATAGCGTTATACCATATAACATAATACGTTATAACGTTATACCATATAACGGAATGCGTTATAACGTTATACCATATAACGTAATACAATATTACGTTATACCATATACCGTAATATGTTATAACGTTATATCATATAAGGTATTACGTTATAAACTTATACCATATAACGTATTACGTTATATCGTTATACCATATATCGTAATACGTCATGACGTAATACCATATAACGTAATACGTTATAACGTTATTCCATATAAAGTAATACGTTATAACGTAATACCATATAACGTAATTCGTTATAACGTCATACCATATGACGTTATACCATATCACGTATTACGTTATAACGTTATAGCATATAACGTAATACGTTATAACGTAATACGTTATAACGTTATACCATATATCGTAATACGTTATGACGTAATACCATATAACGTAATACGTTATAACGTTATTCCATATAACGTAATACGTTACAACGTAATACCATATAACGTAATACGTTATAACGTTATACCACATAACGTAATACAATATAACGTTATACCATATGACGTTATACCATATACCGTAATATGTTATAACGTTATACCATATAAGGTATTACGTTATAAACTTATACCATATAACGTATTACGCTATAACGTAATACCATATAACGTAATACGTTATAACGTTATACCATATAACGCAATACGTTATAACGTTACACCATGTAACATAATACGTTATAACGTTATACCATATAACGTAATACGTTATAACGTTATACCACATAACGTAATACAATATAACGTTATACCATATGACGTTATACCATATACCGTAATATGTTATAACGTTATACCATATAAGGTATTACGTTATAAACTTATACCATATAACGTAATTCGTTATAGCGTTATACCGTATGACGTTATACCATATCACGTATTACGTTATAACGTTATACCATATAACGTAATGCGTTATAACGTTATACCATATAACGTATTACAATATAACGTTATACCATATACCGTAATATGTTATAACGTTATACCATATAAGGTATTACGTTATAAACTTATACCATATAACGTAATACGTTATAACGTTATACCATATGACGTTATACCATATAACGTAATACGTCATAACGTTATACCATATAACGTTACACCATATAACGTAATACTTTATAACGCTATAACGTTATACCATATAACGAAATACGTTATAACGTTATACCACATAACGTAATACGTTATAACGTTATAACATATGACGTTATACCATATCACGTAATACGCTATAGCGTTATACCATATAACATAATACGTTATAACGTTATACCATATAACGTAATACGTTATAACGTTATACCATATAACGTAATACAATATAACGTTATACCATATGACGCTATACCATATACCGTAATATGTTATAACGTTATACCATATAAGGTATTACGTTATAAACTTATACCATATAACGTAATACGTCACAACGTTATACCATACGACGTTATACCATATCACGTAATACGTTATAACGTTATACCTTATAACGTAATACGTTATAACGTTATACCATATAACATAATACGTTATAACGTTATAACATATGACGTTATACCATATCACGTAATACGCTATAGCGTTATACCATATAACATAATACGTTATAATGTTATACCATATAACGTAATACGTTATAACGTATTACGTTATAACGTTATACCATATATCGTAATACGTCATGACGTAATACCATATAACGTAATACGTTATAACGTTATACCATATAACGTAATACGTTATAACGATGTACCATATAACGTAATACGTTATAACGTTGTACCATATAACGCAATACGTTATAACGTTATACCATATAACATAATACGTTATAACGTTATAACATATGACGTTATACCATATCACGTAATACGCTATAGCGTTATACCATATAACATAATACGTTATAATGTTATACCATATAACGTAATACGTTATAACGTATTACGTTATAACGTTATACCATATATCGTAATACGTCATGACGTAATACCATATAACGTAATACGTTATAACGTTATTCCATATAAAGTAATACGTTATAACGTAATACCATATAACGTAATTCGTTATAACGTCATACCATATGACGTTATACCATATCACGTATTACGTTATAACGTTATAGCATATAACGTAATACGTTATAACGTAATACGTTATAACGTTATACCATATATCGTAATACGTTATGACGTAATACCATATAACGTAATACGTTATAACGTTATTCCATATAACGTAATACGTTACAACGTAATACCATATAACGTAATACGTTATAACGTTATACCATGTAACGTAATACGTTACAACGTTGTACCATATAACATAATACAATATAACGTTATACCATATGACGTTATACCATATACCGTAATATGTTATAACGTTATACCATATAAGGTATTACGTTATAAACTTATACCATATAACGTAATACGATATAACGTTATACCATATGACGTTATACCATATCACGTATTGCGTTATAACGTTATACCATATACAGTAATATGTTATAACGTTATACCATATAAGGTATTACGTTATAAACTTATACCATATATCGTAATACGTTATGACGTAATACCATATAACGTAATACGTTATAACGTTATTCCATGTAACGCAATACGTTATAACGTAATACCATATAACGTAATACGTTATAACGTTATACCATACAACGTAATACGTTATAACGACGTACCATATAACGTAATACGTTATAACGTTGTACCATATAACGCAATACGTTATAACGTTATACTATATAACATAATACGTTATAACGTTATACCATATGACGTTATACCATATCACGTATTACGTTATAACGCTATACCATATAACGTAATACGTTATAACGTAATACGTTATAACGTTATTCCATGTAACGCAATACGTTATAACGTAATACCATATAACGTAATACGTTATAACGTTATACCATACAACGTAATACGTTATAACGACGTACCATATAACGTAATACGTTATAACGTTATACCATATATCGTAATACGTTATGACGTAATACCATATAACGTAATACGTTATAACGTTATTCCATGTAACGCAATACGTTATAACGTAATACCATATAACGTAATACGTTATAACGTTATACCATACAACGTAATACGTTATAACGACGTACCATATAACGTAATACGTTATAACGTTGTACCATATAACGCAATACGTTATAACGTTATACTATATAACATAATACGTTATAACGTTATACCATATGACGTTATACCATATCACGTATTACGTTATAACGCTATACCATATAACGTAATACGTTATAACATAATACGTTATAACGTTATTCCATGTAACGCAATACGTTATAACGTAATACCATATAACGTAATACGTTATAACGTTATACCATACAACGTAATACGTTATAACGACGTACCATATAACGTAATACGTTATAACGTTATACCATATATCGTAATACGTTATGACGTAATACCATATAACGTAATACGTTATAACGTTATTCCATATAACGTAATACGTTATAACGTAATACCATATAACGTAATACGTTATAACGTTATACCATACAACGTAATACGTTATAACGACGTACCATATAACGTAATACGTTATAACGTTGTACCATATAACGTAATACGTTATAATGTTATACCATATATCGTAATACGTTATGACGTAATACCATATAACGTTATACGTTATAACGTTATTCCATATAACGTAATACGTTATAACGTAATACCATATAACGTAATACGTTATAATGTTATACCATATATCGTAATATGTTATGACGTAATACCATATAACGTAATACGTTATAACGTTATTCCATATAACGTAATACGTTATAACGTAATACCATATAACGTAATACGTTATAACGTTATACCATATAACGTAATACGTTATATCGATGTACCATATAACGTAATACGTTATAACGTAATACCATATAACGTAATACGTTATAATGTTATACCATATATCGTAATACGTTATGACGTAATACCATATAACGTTATACGTTATAACGTAATACCATATAACGCAATACGTTATAACGTTATACCATATAACATAATACGTTATAACGTTATAACATATGACGTTATACCATATCACGTAATACGCTATAGCGTTATACCATATAACATAATACGTTATAATGTTATACCATATAACGTAATACGTTATAACTTTATACTATATAACGTAATACGTTGTAACGTTATAACATATGACGTTATACAATATCACGTAATACGCTATAGCGTTATACCATATAACATAATACGTTATAACGTTATACCATATAACGTAATACGTTATAACGTTATACCATATAACGTAATACAATATAACGTTATACCATATGACGTTATACCATATACCGTAATATGTTATAACGTTATACCATATAAGCTATTACGTTATGAACTTATACCATATAACGTTATACGTTATAACGTTATACCATATGACGTTATACCATATCACGTATTACGTTATAACGTTATACCATATAACGTAATACGTTATAACGTAATACGTTATAACGTTATACCATATATCGTAATACGTTATGACGTAATACCATATAACGTAATACGTTATAACGTTATTCCATATAACGTAATTAGTTATAACGTAATACCATATAACGTAATACGTTATAACGTTATACCATATAACGTAATACGTTATAACGATGTACCATATAACGTAATACGTTATAACGTTGTACCATATAACGCAATACGTTATAACGTTATACCATATAACATAATACGTTATAACGTTATAACATATGACGTTATACCATATCTCGTAATACGCTATAGCGTTATACCATATAACATAATACGTTATAACGTTATACCATATAACGTAATACGTTATAACGTTATACCATATCACGTATTACGTTATAACGTTATACCATATAACGTTTTACCATATAACGTAATACGTTATAACATTATAACGTTATACCATATAACGTAAAACGTTATAACGTTATACCATGCGACGTTATACCATATCACGTAATACGTTATAACGTTATACCATATAACGTAATACGTTATAACGTTATAATGTATGACGTTATACCATATCATGTAATACGCTATAGCGTTATACCATATAACATAATACGTTATAACGTTATACCATATAACGTAATACGTTATAACGTTGTACCATATAACGTAATACGTTATAACGTTGTACCATGTAACGCAATACGTTATAACGTTATACCATATAACGTTATACCATATAACATAATACGTTATAACGTTATACCATATAACGTTTTACCATATAACGTAATACGTTATAACATTATAACGTTATACCATATAACGTAAAACGTTATAACGTTATACCATGCGACGTTATACCATATCACGTAATACGTTATAACGTTATACCATATAACGTAATACGTTATAACGTTATAATGTATGACGTTATACCATATCATGTAATACGCTATAGCGTTATACCATATAACATAATACGTTATAACGTTATACCATATAACGTAATACGTTATAACGTTATAACATATGACGTTATACCATATCACGTAATACGCTATAGCGTTATACCATATAACATAATAAGTTATAATGTTATACCATATAACGTAATACGTTATAACGTTATACCATATATCGTAATACGTTATGACGTAATACCATATAACGTAATACGTTATAACGTTATTCCATATAACGTAATAATTTATAACGTAATACCATATAACGTAATACGTTATAACGTTATACCATATAACGTAATACGTTATAACTTTGTACCATATAACGTAATACGTTATAACGTTGTACCATATAACGCAATACGTTATAACGTTCTACCATATAACGTAATACGTTATAACGTTATAACATATGACGTTAAACCATATCACGGAATACGCTATAGCGTTATACCATATAACATAATACGTTATAACGTTATACCATATAACGTAATACGTTATAACGTTATAACATATGACGTTATACCATATCACGTAATACGCTATAGCGTTATACCATATAACATAATACGTTATAACGTTATACCATATAACGGAATGCGTTATAACGTTATACCATATAACGTAATACAATATAACGTTATACCATATACCGTAATATGTTATAACGTTATATCATATAAGGTATTACGTTATAAACTTATACCATATAACGTATTACGTTATAACGTTATACCATATATCGTAATACGTCATGACGTAATACCATATAACGTAATACGTTATAACGTTATTCCATATAAAGTAATACGTTATAACGTAATACCATATAACGTAATTCGTTATAACGTTATTCCATATAACGTAATACGTTACAACGTAATACCATATAACGTAATACGTTATAACGTTATACCATGTAACGTAATACGTTACAACGTTGTACCATATAACATAATACAATATAACGTTATACCATATGACGTTATACCATATACCGTAATATGTTATAACGTTATACCATATAAGGTATTACGTTATAAACTTATACCATATAACGTAATACGATATAACGTTATACCATATGACGTTATACCATATCACGTATTGCGTTATAACGTTACACCATATACAGTAATATGTTATAACGTTATACCATATAAGGTATTACGTTATAAACTTATACCATATAACGTAATTCGTTATAGCGTTATACCGTATGACGTTATACCATATCACGTATTACGTTATAACGTTATACCATATAACGTAATGCGTTATAACGTTATACCATATAACGTATTACAATATAACGTTATACCATATGACGTTATACCATATACCGTAATATGTTATAACGTTATACCATATAAGGTATTACGTTATAAACTTATACCATATAACGTAATACGTTATAACGTTATACCATATGACGTTATACCATATAACGTAATACGTTATAACGTTATACCGTATAACGTAATACAATATAACGTTATACCATATGACGCTATACCATATACCGTAATATGTTATAACGTTATACCATATAAGGTATTACGTTATAAACTTATACCATATAACGTAATACGTTACAACGTTATACCATACGACGTTATACCATATCACGTAATACGTTATAACGTTATACCTTATAACGTAATACGTTATAACGTTATACCATATAACATAATACGTTATAACGTTATAACATATGACGTTATACCATATCACGTAATACGCTATAGCGTTATACCATATAACATAATACGTTATAATGTTATACCATATAAAGTAATACGTTATAACGTATTACGTTATAACGTTATACCATATATCGTAATACGTCATGACGTAATACCATATAACGTAATACGTTATAACGTTATACCATATAACGTAATACGTTATAACGATGTACCATATAACGTAATACGTTATAACGTTGTACCATATAACGCAATACGTTATAACGTTATACCATATAACATAATACGTTATAACGTTATAACATATGACGTTATACCATATCACGTAATACGCTATAGCGTTATACCATATAACATAATAAGTTATAATGTTATACCATATAACGTAATACGTTATAACGTATTACGTTATAACGTTATACCATATATCGTAATACGTCATGACGTAATACCATATAACGTAATACGTTATAACGTTATTCCATATAAAGTAATACGTCATAACGTAATACCATATAACGTAATTCGTTATAACGTCATACCATATGACGTTATACCATATCACGTATTACGTTATAACGTTATACCATATAACGTAATACGTTATAACGTTATACCATATAACGTAACACAATGTAACGTTATACCATATGACGCTATACCATATACCGTAATATGTTATAACGTTATACCATATAAGATATTACGTTATAAACTTATACCATATAACGTAATACGTTACAACGTTATACCATACGACGTTATACCATATCACGTAATACGTTATAACGTTATACCTTATAACGTAATACGTTATAACGTAATACGTTATAACGTTATACCATATAACGTAATACGATATAACGTAATACGTTATAACGTTATACCATATAACGTAATACGATATAACTTTATACCATGTGACGTTGTACCATATCACGTAATACGTTATAACGTGATACCATATAACGTAATACAATATAACGTTGTACCATATGACGTTATACCATATACAGTAATTAGTTATAACGTTATACCATATAACGCAATACGTTATAGTGTTATACCATATAACGCAATACATTATAACGTTATACCATATAACGTTATACCATATGACGTTATACCATATCACGTAATGCGCTATAGCGTTATACCATATAACATAATACGTTATATCGTTATACCATATAACGTAATACGATATAACGTTATACCATATGACGTTATACCATATCACGTAATACGTTATAACGTTATACCATATAACGTAATACGTTATAACGTAATACCATATAACGTAACACGTTATAACGTTATACCATATGACGTTATACCATATAACGTAATACGTCATAACGTTATACCATATAACGTTATACCATATAACTTTTTACCATATAACGTAATACGTTATAACGTTATAACGTTATACCATATAACGTAATACGTTATAACGTTATACCTTTAACGTAATACGTTATAACGTTATAACATATGACGTTATACCATATCACGTAATACGCTATAGCGTTATACCATATAACATAATACGTTATAACGTTATACCATATAACGTAATACGTTATAACGTTATACCATATAACGTAATACGTTATAACGTAATACCATATAACGTAATACGTTATAACGATGTACCATATAACGTAATACGTTATAACGTTATACCATATCACGTAATACTTTATAACGTTATACCATATGACGTTGTACCATATACCGCAATACGTCATAACGTTATACCATATAATGTTATACAATATAACGTTTTACTATATAACGTAATACGTTATAACGTTATAACGTTATACCATATAACGTAATACCATATAACGTAATATGTTATAACGTTATACCATATAACGTAATACGTTATAACGTTATACCATATAAGGTATTACGTTATAATCTTATACCATATAACGTAATACGTTACAACGTTATACCATACGACGTTATACCATATAACGTAATACGTTATAACGTAATACCATATAACGTAATACGTTATAACGTTATACCATATGACGTTATACCATATAACGTAATACGTCATAACGTTATACCATATAACGTTATACCATATAACGTTGTACCATATAACGTTTTACCATATAACGTATTTCGTTATAACGTTATAACGTTATACCATATAACGTAATACGTTATAACGTTATACCATACGACGTTATACCATATACCGTAATATATTATAACGTTATATCATATAAGGTATTACGTTATAAACTTATACCATATAACGTAATACGTTATAACGTTATACCATATGACGTTATACCATATAACGTAATACGTCATAACGTTATACCATATAACGTTACACCATATAACGTTTAACCATATAACGTAATACTTTATAACGCTATAACGTTATACCATATAACGTAATACGTTATAACGTTTTACCATATAACGTAATACGTTATAACGTTATAACATATGACGTTATACCATATCACGTAATACGCTATAGCGTTATACCATATAACATAATACGTTATAACGTTATACCATATAACGTAATACGTTATAACGTTATACCATATAACGTAATACAATATAACGTTATACCATATGACGCTATACCATATACCGTAATATGTTATAACGTTATACCATATAAGGTATTACGTTATAAACTTATACCATATAACGTAATACGTTACAACGTTATACCATACGACGTTATACCATATCACGTAATACGTTATAACGTAATACGTTATAACGTAATACGTTATAACGTTATACCATATAACGTAATACGATATAACGTTATACCATGTGACGTTATACCATATCACGTAATACGTTATAACGTTATACCATATAACGTAATACGTTATAACGTAATACCATATAACGTAATACGTTATAACGTTATACCATATGACGTTATACCATATAACGTAATACGTCATAACGTTATACCATATAACGTTATACCATATAACGTTATACCATATAACGTTTTACCATATAACGTATTACGTTATAACGTTATAGCGTTATACCATATAACGTAATACGTTATAAAGTTATACCATATAACGTAATACGTTATAAAGTACTACCATATAACGTAATACGTTATCACGTTAAACCATATGACGTTATACCGTATCACGTATTAAGCTATAGCGTTATACCATATAACATAATACGTTATAACGTTGTACCATATAACGTAATACGTTATAACGTTATACCATATAACGTAATACAATATAACGTTATACCATATGACGCTATACCATATACCGTAATATGTTATAACGTTATACCATATAAGGTATTACGTTATAAACTTATACCATATAACGTAATACGTTACAACGTTATACCATACGACGTTATACCATATCATGTAATACGTTATAACGTTATACCTTATAACGTAATACGTTATAACGTAATACGTTATAACGTAATACGTTATAACGTTATACCATATAACGTAATACGATATAACGTTATACCATGTGACGTTATACCATATCACGTAATACGCTATAGCGTTATACCATATAACATAATAAGTTATAATGTTATACCATATAACGTAATACGTTATAACGTTATACCATATATCGTAATACGTTATGACGTAATACCATATAACGTAATACGTTATAACGTTATTCCATATAACGTAATAATTTATAACGTAATACCATATAACGTAATACGTTATAACATTATACCATATAACGTAATACGTTATAACTTTGTACCATATAACGTAATACGTTATAACGTTGTACCATATAACGCAATACGTTATAACGTTCTACCATATAACGTAATACGTTATAACGTTATAACATATGACGTTAAACCATATCACGGAATACGCTATAGCGTTATACCATATAACATAATACGTTATAACGTTATACCATATAACGTAATACGTTATAACGTTATAACATATGACGTTATACCATATCACGTAATACGCTATAGCGTTATACCATATAACATAATACGTTATAACGTTATACCATATAACGGAATGCGTTATAACGTTATACCATATAACGTAATACAATATAACGTTATATCATATACCGTAATATGTTATAACGTTATATCATATAAGGTATTACGTTATAAACTTATACCATATAACGTATTACGTTATAACGTTATACCATATATCGTAATACGTCATGACGTAATACCATATAACGTAATACGTTATAACGTTATTCCATATAAAGTAATACGTTATAACGTAATACCATATAACGTAATTCGTTATAACGTCATACCATATGACGTTATACCATATCACGTATTACGTTATAACGTTATAGCATATAACGTAATACGTTATAACGTAATACGTTATAACGTTATACCATATATCGTAATACGTTATGACGTAATACCATATAACGTAATACGTTATAACGTTATTCCATATAACGTAATACGTTACAACGTAATACCATATAACGTAATACGTTATAACGTTATACCATGTAACGTAATACGTTACAACGTTGTACCATATAACATAATACAATATAACGTTATACCATATGACGTTATACCATATACCGTAATATGTTATAACGTTATACCATATAAGGTATTACGTTATAAACTTATACCATATAACGTAATACGATATAACGTTATACCATATGACGTTATACCATATCACGTATTGCGTTATAACGTTACACCATATACAGTAATATGTTATAACGTTATACCATATAAGGTATTACGTTATAAACTTATACCATATAACGTAATACGCTATAACGTAATACCATATAACGTAATACGTTATAACGTTATACCATATAACGCAATACGTTATAACGTTACACCATGTAACATAATACGTTATAACGTTATACCATATAACGTAATACGTTATAACGTTATACCATATAACGTAATACAATATAACGTTATACCATATGACGTTATACCATATACCGTAATATGTTATAACGTTATACCATATAAGGTATTACGTTATAAACTTATACCATATAACGTAATTCGTTATAGCGTTATACCGTATGACGTTATACCATATCACGTATTACGTTATAACGTTATACCATATAACGTAATGCGTTATAACGTTATACCATATAACGTATTACAATATAACGTTATACCATATGACGTTATACCATATACCGTAATATGTTATAACGTTATACCATATAAGGTATTACGTTATAAACTTATACCATATAACGTAATACGTTATAACGTTATACCATATGACGTTATACCATATAACGTAATACGTTATAACGTTATACCATATAACGTAATACAATATAACGTTATACCATATGACGCTATACCATATACCGTAATATGTTATAACGTTATACCATATAAGGTATTACGTTATAAACTTATACCATATAACGTAATACGTTACAACGTTATACCATACGACGTTATACCATATCACGTAATACGTTATAACGTTATACCTTATAACGTAATACGTTATAACGTTATACCATATAACATAATACGTTATAACGTTATAACATATGACGTTATACCATATCACGTAATACGCTATAGCGTTATACCATATAACATAATACGTTATAATGTTATACCATATAAAGTAATACGTTATAACGTATTACGTTATAACGTTATACCATATATCGTAATACGTCATGACGTAATACCATATAACGTAATACGTTATAACGTTATACCATATAACGTAATACGTTATAACGATGTACCATATAACGTAATACGTTATAACGTTGTACCATATAACGCAATACGTTATAACGTTATACCATATAACATAATACGTTATAACGTTATAACATATGACGTTATACCATATCACGTAATACGCTATAGCGTTATACCATATAACATAATAAGTTATAATGTTATACCATATAACGTAATACGTTATAACGTATTACGTTATAACGTTATACCATATATCGTAATACGTCATGACGTAATACCATATAACGTAATACGTTATAACGTTATTCCATATAAAGTAATACGTTATAACGTAATACCATATAACGTAATTCGTTATAACGTCATGCCATATGACGTTATACCATATCACGTATTACGTTATAACGTTATACCATATAACGTAATACGTTATAACGTTATACCATATAACGTAACACAATGTAACGTTATACCATATGACGCTATACCATATACCGTAATATGTTATAACGTTATACCATATAAGATATTACGTTATAAACTTATACCATATAACGTAATACGTTACAACGTTATACCATACGACGTTATACCATATCACGTAATACGTTATAACGTTATACCTTATAACGTAATACGTTATAACGTAATACGTTGTAACGTTATACCATATAACGTAATACGATATAACGTAATACGTTATAACGTTATACCATATAACGTAATACGATATAACTTTATACCATGTGACGTTGTACCATATCACGTAATACGTTATAACGTGATACCATATAACGTAATACAATATAACGTTGTACCCTATGACGTTATACCATATACAGTAATTAGTTATAACGTTATACCATATAACGCAATACGTTATAGTGTTATACCATATAACGCAATACATTATAACGTTATACCATATAACGTTATACCATATGACGTTATACCATATCACGTAATGCGCTATAGCGTTATACCATATAACATAATACGTTATATCGTTATACCATATAACGTAATACGATATAACGTTATACCATATGACGTTATACCATATCACGTAATACGTTATAACGTTATACCATATAACGTAATACGTTATAACGTAATACCATATAACGTAACACGTTATAACGTTATACCATATGACGTTATACCATATAACGTAATACGTCATAACGTTATACCATATAACGTTATACCATATAACTTTTTACCATATAACGTAATACGTTATAACGTTATAACGTTATACCATATAACGTAATACGTTATAACGTTATACCTTTAACGTAATACGTTATAACGTTATAACATATGACGTTATACCATATCACGTAATACGCTATAGCGTTATACCATATAACATAATACGTTATAACGTTATACCATATAACGTAATACGTTATAACGTTATACCATATAACGTAATACGTTATAACGTAATACCATATAACGTAATACGTTATAACGATGTACCATATAACGTAATACGTTATAACGTTATACCATATCACGTAATACGTTATAACGTTATACCATATGACGTTGTACCATATACCGCAATACGTCATAACGTTATACCATATAATGTTATACAATATAACGTTTTACTATATAACGTAATACGTTATAACGTTATAACGTTATACCATATAACGTAATACCATATAACGTAATATGTTATAACGTTATACCATATAACGTAATACGTTATAACGTTATACCATATAAGGTATTACGTTATAATCTTATACCATATAACGTAATACGTTACAACGTTATACCATACGACGTTATACCATATAACGTAATACGTTATAACGTAATACCATATAACGTAATACGTTATAACGTTATACCATATGACGTTATACCATATAACGTAATACGTCATAACGTTATACCATATAACGTTATACCATATAACGTTGTACCATATAACGTTTTACCATATAACGTATTTCGTTATAACGTTATAACGTTATACCATATAACGTAATACGTTATAACGTTATACCATACGACGTTATACCATATACCGTAATATATTATAACGTTATATCATATAAGGTATTACGTTATAAACTTATACCATATAACGTAATACGTTATAACGTTATACCATATGACGTTATACCATATAACGTAATACGTCATTACGTTATACCATATAACGTTACACCATATAACGTTTAACCATATAACGTAATACTTTATAACGCTATAACGTTATACCATATAACGTAATACGTTATAACGTTTTACCATATAACGTAATACGTTATAACGTTATAACATATGACGTTATACCATATCACGTAATACGCTATAGCGTTATACCATATAACATAATACGTTATAACGTTATACCATATAACGTAATACGTTATAACGTTATACCATATAACGTAATACAATATAACGTTATACCATATGACGCTATACCATATACCGTAATATGTTATAACGTTATACCATATAAGGTATTACGTTATAAACTTATACCATATAACGTAATACGTTACAACGTTATACCATACGACGATATACCATATCACGTAATACGTTATAACGTAATACGTTATAACGTAATACGTTATAACGTTATACCATATAACGTAATACGATATAACGTTATACCATGTGACGTTATACCATATCACGTAATACGTTATAACGTTATACCATATAACGTAATACGTTATAACGTAATACCATATAACGTAATACGTTATAACGTTATACCATATGACGTTATACCATATAACGTAATACGTCATAACGTTATACCATATAACGTTATACCATATAACGTTATACCATATAACGTTTTACCATATAACGTATTACGTTATAACGTTATAACGTTATACCATATAACGTAATACGTTATAAAGTTATACCATATAACGTAATACGTTATAAAGTACTACCATATAACGTAATACGTTATCACGTTAAACCATATGACGTTATACCGTATCACGTATTACGCTATAGCGTTATACCATATAACATAATACGTTATAACGTTGTACCATATAACGTAATACGTTATAACGTTATACCATATAACGTAATACAATATAACGTTATACCATATGACGCTATACCATATACCGTAATATGTTATAACGTTATACCATATAAGGTATTACGTTATAAACTTATACCATATAACGTAATACGTTACAACGTTGTACCATACGACGTTATACCATATCACGTAATACGTTATAACGTTATACCTTATAACGTAATACGTTATAACGTAATACGTTATAACGTAATACGTTATAACGTTATACCATATAACGTAATACGATATAACGTTATACCATGTGACGTTATACCATATCACGTAATACGTTATAACGTTATACCATATAACGTAATACGTTATAACGTAATACCATATAACGTAATACCATATAACGTAATACGTTATAACGTTATACCATATAACGTTATACCATATAACGTTTTACCATATAACGTATTACGTTATAACGTTATAACGTTATACCATATAACGTAATACGTTATAAAGTTATACCATATAACGTAATACGTTATAAAGTACTACCATATAACGTAATACGTTATCACGTTAAACCATATGACGTTATACCGTATCACGTATTACGCTATAACGTTATACCATATAACGTAATACGTTATAACGTTATAACATATGACGTTATACAATATCACGCAATACGCTATAGCGCTATACCATATAACATAATACGTTATAAAGTTATACCATATAACGTAATACGTTATAACGTGATACCATATAACGTAATACAATATAACGTTATACCATATGACGTTATACCATATACAGTAATTAGTTATAACGTTATACCATATAAGGTATTACGTTATAAACTTATACCATATAACGTAATACGTTATAACGTTATACCATATGACGTTATACCATATCACGTATTACGTTATAACGTTATACCATATAACGTAATACGTTATAAAGTAATACGTTATAACGTTGTACCATATAACGTAATACGTTATAACGTAATACGTTTTAACGTAATACGTTATAACGTTATACAATATATCGTAATACGTTATGACGTAATACCATATAACGTAATACGTTATAACGTTATACCATATGACGTTATACCATATCACGTATTACGTTATAAACTTATACCATATAACGTAATACGTTACAACGTTGTACCATACGACGTTATACCATATCACGTAATACGTTATAACGTTATACCTTATAACGTAATACGTTATAACGTAATACGTTATAACGTAATACGTTATAACGTTATACCATATAACGTAATACGATATAACGTTATACCATGTGACGTTATACCATATCACGTAATACGTTATAACGTTATACCATATAACGTAATACGTTATAACGTTATACCATATCACGTAATACGCTATAGCGTTATACCATATAACATAATAAGTTATAATGTTATACCATATAACGTAATACGTTATAACGTTATACCATATATCGTAATACGTTATGACGTAATACCATATAACGTAATACGTTATAACGTTATTCCATATAACGTAATAATTTATAACGTAATACCATATAACGTAATACGTTATAACATTATACCATATAACGTAATACGTTATAACTTTGTACCATATAACGTAATACGTTATAACGTTGTACCATATAACGCAATACGTTATAACGTTCTACCATATAACGTAATACGTTATAACGTTATAACATATGACGTTAAACCATATCACGGAATACGCTATAGCGTTATACCATATAACATAATACGTTATAACGTTATACCATATAACGTAATACGTTATAACGTTATAACATATGACGTTATACCATATCACGTAATACGCTATAGCGTTATACCATATAACATAATACGTTATAACGTTATACCATATAACGGAATGCGTTATAACGTTATACCATATAACGTAATACAATATAACGTTATACCATATACCGTAATATGTTATAACGTTATATCATATAAGGTATTACGTTATAAACTTATACCATATAACGTATTACGTTATAACGTTATACCATATATCGTAATACGTCATGACGTAATACCATATAACGTAATACGTTATAACGTTATTCCATATAAAGTAATACGTTATAACGTAATACCATATAACGTAATTCGTTATAACGTCATACCATATGACGTTATACCATATCACGTATTACGTTATAACGTTATAGCATATAACGTAATACGTTATAACGTAATACGTTATAACGTTATACCATATATCGTAATACGTTATGACGTAATACCATATAACGTAATACGTTATAACGTTATTCCATATAACGTAATACGTTACAACGTAATACCATATAACGTAATACGTTATAACGTTATACCATGTAACGTAATACGTTACAACGTTGTACCATATAACATAATACAATATAACGTTATACCATATGACGTTATACCATATACCGTAATATGTTATAACGTTATACCATATAAGGTATTACGTTATAAACTTATACCATATAACGTAATACGATATAACGTTATACCATATGACGTTATACCATATCACGTATTGCGTTATAACGTTACACCATATACAGTAATATGTTATAACGTTATACCATATAAGGTATTACGTTATAAACTTATACCATATAACGTAATACGCTATAACGTAATACCATATAACGTAATACGTTATAACGTTATACCATATAACGCAATACGTTATAACGTTACACCATGTAACATAATACGTTATAACGTTATACCATATAACGTAATACGTTATAACGTTATACCATATAACGTAATACAATATAACGTTATACCATATGACGTTATACCATATACCGTAATATGTTATAACGTTATACCATATAAGGTATTACGTTATAAACTTATACCATATAACGTAATTCGTTATAGCGTTATACCGTATGACGTTATACCATATCACGTATTACGTTATAACGTTATACCATATAACGTAATGCGTTATAACGTTATACCATATAACGTATTACAATATAACGTTATACCATATGACGTTATACCATATACCGTAATATGTTATAACGTTATACCATATAAGGTATTACGTTATAAACTTATACCATATAACGTAATACGTTATAACGTTATACCATATGACGTTATACCATATAACGTAATACGTTATAACGTTATACCATATAACGTAATACAATATAACGTTATACCATATGACGCTATACCATATACCGTAATATGTTATAACGTTATACCATATAAGGTATTACGTTATAAACTTATACCATATAACGTAATACGTTACAACGTTATACCATACGACGTTATACCATATCACGTAATACGTTATAACGTTATACCTTATAACGTAATACGTTATAACGTTATACCATATAACATAATACGTTATAACGTTATAACATATGACGTTATACCATATCACGTAATACGCTATAGCGTTATACCATATAACATAATACGTTATAATGTTATACCATATAAAGTAATACGTTATAACGTATTACGTTATAACGTTATACCATATATCGTAATACGTCATGACGTAATACCATATAACGTAATACGTTATAACGTTATACCATATAACGTAATACGTTATAACGATGTACCATATAACGTAATACGTTATAACGTTGTACCATATAACGCAATACGTTATAACGTTATACCATATAACATAATACGTTATAACGTTATAACATATGACGTTATACCATATCACGTAATACGCTATAGCGTTATACCATATAACATAATAAGTTATAATGTTATACCATATAACGTAATACGTTATAACGTATTACGTTATAACGTTATACCATATATCGTAATACGTCATGACGTAATACCATATAACGTAATACGTTATAACGTTATTCCATATAAAGTAATACGTTATAACGTAATACCATATAACGTAATTCGTTATAACGTCATGCCATATGACGTTATACCATATCACGTATTACGTTATAACGTTATACCATATAACGTAATACGTTATAACGTTATACCATATAACGTAACACAATGTAACGTTATACCATATGACGCTATACCATATACCGTAATATGTTATAACGTTATACCATATAAGATATTACGTTATAAACTTATACCATATAACGTAATACGTTACAACGTTATACCATACGACGTTATACCATATCACGTAATACGTTATAACGTTATACCTTATAACGTAATACGTTATAACGTAATACGTTGTAACGTTATACCATATAACGTAATACGATATAACGTAATACGTTATAACGTTATACCATATAACGTAATACGATATAACTTTATACCATGTGACGTTGTACCATATCACGTAATACGTTATAACGTGATACCATATAACGTAATACAATATAACGTTGTACCCTATGACGTTATACCATATACAGTAATTAGTTATAACGTTATACCATATAACGCAATACGTTATAGTGTTATACCATATAACGCAATACATTATAACGTTATACCATATAACGTTATACCATATGACGTTATACCATATCACGTAATGCGCTATAGCGTTATACCATATAACATAATACGTTATATCGTTATACCATATAACGTAATACGATATAACGTTATACCATATGACGTTATACCATATCACGTAATACGTTATAACGTTATACCATATAACGTAATACGTTATAACGTAATACCATATAACGTAACACGTTATAACGTTATACCATATGACGTTATACCATATAACGTAATACGTCATAACGTTATACCATATAACGTTATACCATATAACTTTTTACCATATAACGTAATACGTTATAACGTTATAACGTTATACCATATAACGTAATACGTTATAACGTTATACCTTTAACGTAATACGTTATAACGTTATAACATATGACGTTATACCATATCACGTAATACGCTATAGCGTTATACCATATAACATAATACGTTATAACGTTATACCATATAACGTAATACGTTATAACGTTATACCATATAACGTAATACGTTATAACGTAATACCATATAACGTAATACGTTATAACGATGTACCATATAACGTAATACGTTATAACGTTATACCATATCACGTAATACGTTATAACGTTATACCATATGACGTTGTACCATATACCGCAATACGTCATAACGTTATACCATATAATGTTATACAATATAACGTTTTACTATATAACGTAATACGTTATAACGTTATAACGTTATACCATATAACGTAATACCATATAACGTAATATGTTATAACGTTATACCATATAACGTAATACGTTATAACGTTATACCATATAAGGTATTACGTTATAATCTTATACCATATAACGTAATACGTTACAACGTTATACCATACGACGTTATACCATATAACGTAATACGTTATAACGTAATACCATATAACGTAATACGTTATAACGTTATACCATATGACGTTATACCATATAACGTAATACGTCATAACGTTATACCATATAACGTTATACCATATAACGTTGTACCATATAACGTTTTACCATATAACGTATTTCGTTATAACGTTATAACGTTATACCATATAACGTAATACGTTATAACGTTATACCATACGACGTTATACCATATACCGTAATATATTATAACGTTATATCATATAAGGTATTACGTTATAAACTTATACCATATAACGTAATACGTTATAACGTTATACCATATGACGTTATACCATATAACGTAATACGTCATTACGTTATACCATATAACGTTACACCATATAACGTTTAACCATATAACGTAATACGATATAACGTTTTACCATATAACGTAATACGTTATAACGTTATAACATATGACGTTATACCATATCACGTAATACGCTATAGCGTTATACCATATAACATAATACGTTATAACGTTATACCATATAACGTAATACGTTATAACGTTATACCATATAACGTAATACGTTATAACGTTATACCATATAACGTAATACGTTATAACGTTTTACCATATAACGTAATACGTTATAACGTTATAACATATGACGTTATACCATATCACGTAATACGCTATAGCGTTATACCATATAACATAATACGTTATAACGTTATACCATATAACGTAATACGTTATAACGTTATACCATATAACGTAATACAATATAACGTTATACCATATGACGCTATACCATATACCGTAATATGTTATAACGTTATACCATATAAGGTATTACGTTATAAACTTATACCATATAACGTAATACGTTACAACGTTATACCATACGACGTTATACCATATCACGTAATACGTTATAACGTAATACGTTATAACGTAATACGTTATAACGTTATACCATATAACGTAATACGATATAACGTTATACCATGTGACGTTATACCATATCACGTAATACGTTATAACGTTATACCATATAACGTAATACGTTATAACGTAATACCATATAACGTAATACGTTATAACGTTATACCATATGACGTTATACCATATAACGTAATACGTCATAACGTTATACCATATAACGTTATACCATATAACGTTATACCATATAACGTTTTACCATATAACGTATTACGTTATAACGTTATAACGTTATACCATATAACGTAATACGTTATAAAGTTATACCATATAACGTAATACGTTATAAAGTACTACCATATAACGTAATACGTTATCACGTTAAACCATATGACGTTATACCGTATCACGTATTACGCTATAGCGTTATACCATATAACATAATACGTTATAACGTTGTACCATATAACGTAATACGTTATAACGTTATACCATATAACGTAATACAATATAACGTTATACCATATGACGCTATACCATATACCGTAATATGTTATAACGTTATACCATATAAGGTATTACGTTATAAACTTATACCATATAACGTAATACGTTACAACGTTGTACCATACGACGTTATACCATATCACGTAATACGTTATAACGTTATACCTTATAACGTAATACGTTATAACGTAATACGTTATAACGTAATACGTTATAACGTTATACCATATAACGTAATACGATATAACGTTATACCATGTGACGTTATACCATATCACGTAATACGTTATAACGTTATACCATATAACGTAATACGTTATAACGTAATACCATATAACGTAATACGTTATAACGTTATACCATATAACGTTATACCATATAACGTTTTACCATATAACGTATTACGTTATAACGTTATAACGTTATACCATATAACGTAATACGTTATAAAGTTATACCATATAACGTAATACGTTATAAAGTTATACCATATAACGTAATACGTTATCACGTTAAACCATATGACGTTATACCGTATCACGTATTACGCTATAACGTTATACCATATAACGTAATACGTTATAACGTTATAACATATGACGTTATACAATATCACGCAATACGCTATAGCGCTATACCATATAACATAATACGTTATAAAGTTATACCATATAACGTAATACGTTATAACGTGATACCATATAACGTAATACAATATAACGTTATACCATATGACGTTATACCATATACAGTAATTAGTTATAACGTTATACCATATAAGGTATTACGTTATAAACTTATACCATATAACGTAATACGTTATAACGTTATACCATATGACGTTATACCATATCACGTATTACGTTATAACGTTATACCATATAACGTAATACGTTATAAAGTAATACGTTATAACGTTGTACCATATAACGTAATACGTTATAACGTAATACGTTTTAACGTAATACGTTATAACGTTATACAATATATCGTAATACGTTATGACGTAATACCATATAACGTAATACGTTATAACGTTATACCATATGACGTTATACCATATCACGTATTACGTTATAACGTTATACCATATAACGTAATACGATATAACGTTATACCATGTGACGTTATACCATATCACGTAATACGTTATAACGTAATACCATATAACGTAATACGTTATAACGTTATACCATATAGCGTAATACTTTATAACGTTGTACCATATAACGTAATACGTTATAACGTTATAACACATGACGTTATACCATATCACGTAATACGCTATAACGTAATACCATATAACGTAATACGTTATAACGTTATACCATATAACGTAATACTTTATAACGTTATTCCATATGACGTTGTACCATATACCGCAATACGTCAAAACGTTATACCATATAACGTGTTACTATATAACGTAATACGTTATAACGTTATAACGTTATACCATATAACGTAATACGTTATAACGTTATACCATATAACGTAATACGTTATAACGTAATACCACATAACGTAATATGTTATAACGTTATACCATATAACGTAATACGTTATAACGTTATACCATATAACGTAATACGTTATAACGTTATACCATATAACGTAATACGTTATAACGTAATACCATATAACGTAATATGTTATAACGTTATACCATATAACGTAATACGTTATAACGTTATACCATATAACGTAATACGTTATAACGTTATAACATATAACGCTACACGTTTTAACGTAATACCACATACCGTAATACGTTATAACGTTATACCATATCACGCAATACGTTATAGCGTTATTCCATATAACGCAATACATTATAACGTTATACCATATAACGTAATATGTTATAACGTTATACCTTATAACGCAATACGTTATAGTGTTATACCATATAACGCAATACATTATAACGTTATACCATATAACGTTATACCATATAACGTTATACCATATCACGTAATACGCTATAGCGTTATACCATATAACATAATACGTTATATCGTTATACCATATAACGTAATACGATATAACGTTATACCATATAACGTAATACGTTATAACGTTATACCATGTAACGTAATACGTTACAACGTTGTACCATATAACATAATACAATATAACGTTATACCATATGACGTTATACCATATACCGTAATATGTTATAACGTTATACCATATAAGGTATTACGTTATAAACTTATACCATATAACGTAATACGATATAACGTTATACCATATGACGTTATACCATATCACGTATTGCGTTATAACGTTACACCATATACAGTAATATGTTATAACGTTATACCATATAAGGTATTACGTTATAAACTTATACCATATAACGTAATACGCTATAAAGTAATACCATATAACGTAATACGTTATAACGTTATACCATATAACGCAATACGTTATAACGTTACACCATGTAACATAATACGTTATAACGTTATACCATATAACGTAATACGTTATAACGTTATACCATATAACGTAATACAATATAACGTTATACCATATGACGTTATACCATATACCGTAATATGTTATAACGTTATACCATATAAGGTATTACGTTATAAACTTATACCATATAACGTAATTCGTTATAGCGTTATACCGTATGACGTTATACCATATCACGTATTACGTTATAACGTTATACCATATAACGTAATGCGTTATAACGTTATACCATATAACGTATTACAATATAACGTTATACCATATGACGTTATACCATATACCGTAATATGTTATAACGTTATACCATATAAGGTATTACGTTATAAACTTATACCATATAACGTAATACGTTATAACGTTATACCATATGACGTTATACCATATAACGTAATACGTCATAACGTTATACCATATAACGTTACACCATATAACGTTTAACCATATAACGTAATACTTTATAACGCTATAACGTTATACCATATAACGAAATACGTTATAACGTTATACCATATAACGTAATACGTTATAACGTTATAATATATGACGTTATACCATATCACGTAATACGCTATAGCGTTATACCTTATAACATAATACGTTATAACGTTATACCATATAACGTTATACGTTATAACGTTATACCATATAACGTAATACAATATAACGTTATACCATATGACGTTATACCATATACCGTAATATGTTATAACGTTATACCATATAAGGTATTACGTTATAAACTTATACCATATAACGTAATTCGTTATAGCGTTATACCGTATGACGTTATACCATATCACGTATTACGTTATAACGTTATACCATATAACGTAATGCGTTATAACGTTATACCATATAACGTATTACAATATAACGTTATACCATATGACGTTATACCATATACCGTAATATGTTATAACGTTATACCATATAAGGTATTACGTTATAAACTTATACCATATAACGTAATACGTTATAACGTTATACCATATGACGTTATACCATATAACGTAATACGTCATAACGTTATACCATATAACGTTACACCATATAACGTTTAACCATATAACGTAATACTTTATAACGCTATAACGTTATACCATATAACGAAATACGTTATAACGTTATACCATATAACGTAATACGTTATAACGTTATAATATATGACGTTATACCATATCACGTAATACGCTATAGCGTTATACCATATAACATAATACGTTATAACGTTATACCATATAACGTTATACGTTATAACGTTAAACCATATAACGTAATACAATATAACGTTATACCATATGACGCTATACCATATACCGTAATATGTTATAACGTTATACCATATAAGGTATTACGTTATAAACTTATACCATATAACGTAATACGTTACAACGTTATACCATACGACGTTATACCATATCACGTAATACGTTATAACGTTATACCTTATAACGTAATACGTTATAACGTTATACCATATAACATAATACCTTATAACGTTATAACATATGACGTTATACCATATGACGTAATACGCTATAGCGTTATACCATATAACATAATACGTTATAATGTTATACCATATAAAGTAATACGTTATAACGTATTACGTTATAACGTTATACCATATATCGTAATACATCATGACGTAATACCATATAACGTAATACGTTATAACGTTATACCATATAACGTAATACGTTATAACGACGTACCATATAACGTAATACGTTATAACGTTGTACCATATAACGCAATACGTTATAACGTTATACCATATAACATAATACGTTATAACGTTATAACATATGACGTTATACCATATCACGTAATACGCTATAGCGTTATACCATATAACATAATAAGTTATAATGTTATACCATATAACGTAATACGTTATAACGTATTACGTTATAACGTTATACCATATATCGTAATACGTCATGACGTAATACCATATAACGTAATACGTTATAACGTTATTCCATATAAAGTAATACGTTATAACGTAATACCATATAACGTAATTCGTTATAACGTCATACCATATGACGTTATACCATATCACGTATTACGTTATAACGTTATACCATATAACGTAATACGTTATAACGTTATACCATATAACGTAATACAATGTATCGTTATACCATATGACGCTATACCATATACCGTAATATGTTATAACGTTATACCATATAAGATATTACGTTATAAACTTATACCATATAACGTAATACGTTACAACGTTATACCATACGACGTTATACCATATCACGTAATACGTTATAACGTTATACCTTATAACGTAATACGTTATAACGTAATACGTTATAACGTTATACCATATAACGTAATACGATATAACGTAATACGTTATAACGTTATACCATATAACGTAATACGATATAACTTTATACCATGTGACGTTGTACCATATCACGTAATACGTTATAACGTGATACCATATAACGTAATACAATATAACGTTGTACCATATGACGTTATACCATATACAGTAATTAGTTATAACGTTATACCATATAACGCAATACGTTATAGTGTTATACCATATAACGCAATACATTATAACGTTATACCATATAACGTTATACCATATGACGTTATACCATATCACGTAATGCGCTATAGCGTTATACCATATAACATAATACGTTATATCGTTATACCATATAACGTAATACGATATAACGTTATACCATATGACGTTATACCATATCACGTAATACGTTATAACGTTATACCATATAACGTAATACGTTATAACGTAATACCATATAACGTAACACGTTATAACGTTATACCATATGACGTTATACCATATAACGTAATACGTCATAACGTTATACCATATAACGTTATACCATATAACTTTTTACCATATAACGTAATACGTTATAACGTTATAACGTTATACCATATAACGTAATACGTTATAACGTTATACCTTTAACGTAATACGTTATAACGTTATAACATATGACGTTATACCATATCACGTAATACGCTATAGCGTTATACCATATAACATAATACGTTATAACGTTATACCATATAACGTAATACGTTATAACGTTATACCATATAACGTAATACGTTATAACGTAATACCATATAACGTAATACGTTATAACGATGTACCATATAACGTAATACGTTATAACGTTATACCATATCACGTAATACGTTATAACGTTATACCATATGACGTTGTACCATATACCGCAATACGTCATAACGTTATACCATATAATGTTATACAATATAACGTTTTACTATATAACGTAATACGTTATAACGTTATACCATACGACGTTATACCATATAACGTAATACGTTATAACGTAATACCATATAACGTAATACGTTATAACGTTATACCATATGACGTTATACCATATAACGTAATACGTCATAACGTTATACCATATAACGTTATACCATATAACGTTATACCATATAACGTTTTACCATATAACGTATTTCGTTATAACGTTATAACGTTATACCATATAACGTAATACGTTATAACGTTATACCATACGACGTTATACCATATACCGTAATATATTATAACGTTATATCATATAAGGTATTACGTTATAAACTTATACCATATAACGTAATACGTTATAACGTTATACCATATGACGTTATACCATATAACGTAATACGTCATAACGTTATACCATATAACGTTACACCATATAACGTTTAACCATATAACGTAATACTTTATAACGCTATAACGTTATACCATATAACGTAATACGTTATAACGTTTTACCATATAACGTAATACGTTATAACGTTATAACATATGACGTTATACCATATCACGTAATACGCTATAGCGTTATACCATATAACATAATACGTTATAACGTTATACCATATAACGTAATACGTTATAACGTTATACCATATAACGTAATACAATATAACGTTATACCATATGACGCTATACCATATACCGTAATATGTTATAACGTTATACCATATAAGGTATTACGTTATAAACTTATACCATATAACGTAATACGTTACAACGTTATACCATACGACGTTATACCATATCACGTAATACGTTATAACGTTATACCTTATAACGTAATACGTTATAACGTAATACGTTATAACGTAATACGTTATAACGTTATACCATATAACGTAATACGATAGAACGTTATACCATGTGACGTTATACCATATCACGTAATACGTTATAACGTTATACCATATAACGTAATACGTTATAACGTAATACCATATAACGTAATACGTTATAACGTTATACCATATGACGTTATACCATATAACGTAATACGTCATAACGTTATACCATATAACGTTATACCATATAACGTTATACCATATAACGTTTTACCATATAACGTATTACGTTATAACGTTATAACGTTATACCATATAACGTAATACGTTATAAAGTTATACCATATAACGTAATACGTTATAAAGTACTACCATATAACGTAATACGTTATCACGTTAAACCATATGACGTTATACCGTATCACGTATTACGCTATAGCGTTATACCATATAACATAATACGTTATAACGTTATACCATATAACGTAATACGTTATAACGTTATACCATATAACGTAATACAATATAACGTTATACCATATGACGCTATACCATATACCGTAATATGTTATAACGTTATACCATATAAGGTATTACGTTATAAACTTATACCATATAACGTAATACGTTACAACGTTATACCATACGACGTTATACCATATCACGTAATACGTTATAACGTTATACCTTATAACGTAATACGTTATAACGTAATACGTTATAACGTAATACGTTATAACGTTATACCATATAACGTAATACGATATAACGTTATACCATGTGACGTTATACCATATCACGTAATACGTTATAACGTTATACCATATAACGTAATACGTTATAACGTAATACCATATAACGTAATACGTTATAACGTTATACCATATAACGTTATACCATATAACGTTTTACCATATAACGTATTACGTTATAACGTTATAACGTTATACCATATAACGTAATACGTTATAAAGTAATACGTTATAACGTTGTACCATATAACGTAATACGTTATCACGTTAAACCATATGACGTTATACCGTATCACGTATTACGCTATAACGTTATACCATATAACGTAATACGTTATAACGTTATAACATATGACGTTATACAATATCACGCAATACGCTATAGCGCTATACCATATAACATAATACGTTATAAAGTTATACCATATAACGTAATACGTTATAACGTGATACCATATAACGTAATACAATATAACGTTATACCATATGACGTTATACCATATACAGTAATTAGTTATAACGTTATACCATATAAGGTATTACGTTATAAACTTATACCATATAACGTAATACGTTATAACGTTATACCATATGACGTTATACCATATCACGTATTACGTTATAACGTTATACCATATAACGTAATACGTTATAAAGTAATACGTTATAACGTTGTACCATATAACGTAATACGTTATAACGTAATACGTTTTAACGTAATACGTTATAACGTTATACAATATACCGTAATACGTTATGACGTAATACCATATAACGTAATACGTTATAACGTTATACCATATGACGTTATACCATATCACGTATTACGTTATAACGTTATACCTTATAACGTAATACGTTATAACGTAATACGTTATAACGTAATACGTTATAACGTAATACGTTATAACGTTATACCATATAACGTAATACGATATAACGTTATACCATGTGACGTTATACCATATCACGTAATACGCTATAACGTAATACCATATAACGTAATACGTTATAACGTTATACCATATAACGTAATACTTTATAACGTTATTCCATATGATGTTGTACCATATACCGCAATACGTCAAAACGTTATACCATATAACGTGTTACTATATAACGTAATACGTTATAACGTTATAACGTTATACCATATAACGTAATACGTTATAACGTTATACCATATAACGTAATACGTTATAACGTAATACCACATAACGTAATATGTTATAACGTTATACCATATAACGTAATACGTTATAACGTTATACCATATAACGTAATACGTTATAACGTTATACCATATAACGTAATACGTTATAACGTAATACCATATAACGTAATATGTTATAACGTTATACCATATAACGTAATACGTTATAACTTTACACCATATGACGTAATACGTTATAACGTTATAACATATAACGCTACACGTTTTAACGTAATACCACATACCGTAATACGTTATAACGTTATACCATATCACGCAATACGTTATAGCGTTATTCCATATAACGCAATACATTATAACGTTATACCATATAACGTAATATGTTATAACGTTATACCTTATAACGCAATACGTTATAGTGTTATACCATATAACGCAATACATTATAACGTTATACCATATAACGTTATACCATATAACGTTATACCATATCACGTAATACGCTATAGCGTTATACCATATAACATAATACGCTATATCGTTATACCATATAACGTAATACGATATAACGTTATACCATATGACGTTATACCATATCACGTAATACGCTATAGCGTTATACCATATAACATAATACGTTATAACGTTATACCATATAACGTAATACGTTATAACGTTATTCCATATGACGTTGTACCATATACCGCAATACGTCAAAACGTTATACCATATAACGTTTTACTATATAACGTAATACGTTATAACGTTATAACGTTATACCATATAACGTAATACGTTATAACGTAATACCATATAACGTAACACGTTATAACGTTATACCATATGACGTTATACCATATAACGTAATACGTCATAACGTTATACCATATAACGTTATACCATATAAATTTTTACCATATAACGTAATACGTTATAACGTTATAACGTTATACCTTTAACGTAATACGTTATAACGTTATAACATATGACGTTATACCATATCACGTAATACGCTATAGCGTTATACCATATAACATAATACGTTATAACGTTATACCATATAACGTAATACGTTATAACGTTATACCATACGACGTTATACCATATCACGTAATACGTTATAACGTTATACCATAAAACGTAATACGTTATAACGTTATAACATATATCGTAATACGTTATGACGTAATACCATATAACGTAATACGTTATAACGTTGTGCCATATAACGTAAAACAATAAAGCGTTATACCATATGACGTTATACCATATACCGTAATATGTTATAACGTTATACCATATAAGGTATTACGCTATAAACTTATACCATATAACGTAATACGTTATAACGTTATAACATACGACGTTATACCGTATCACGTAATACGTTATAACGTTATACCATATAACGTAATACGTTATAACGTAATACCATATAACGTAATACGTTATAACGTTATTCCATATAACGTAATACGTTATAACGTAATACCATATAACGTAATACGTTATAACGTTATACCATATAACGTAATACGTTATAACGATGTACCATATAACGTAATACTTTATAACGTTGTACCATATCACGCAATACGTTACAACGTTATACCATATAACTTAATACGTTGTAACGTTATAACATATGACGTTATACAATATCACGTAATACGCTATAGCGTTATACCATATAACATAATACGTTTTAACGTAATACCATATAACGTAATACGTTATAACGTTATACCATATAACGTAATACAATATAACGTTATACCATATGACGTTACACCATATACAGTAATATGTTATAACGTTATACCATATAAGGTATTACGTTATAACCTTATACCATATAACGTAATACGTTATAACGTTATACCATATGACGTTATACCATATCACGTATTACGTTATAACGTTATACCATATAACGTAATACGTTATAACGTAATACGTTATAACGTTATACCATATATCGTAATACGTTATGACGTAATACCATATAACGTAATACGTTATAACGTTATTCCATATAACGTAATACGTTATAACGTAATACCATAAAACGTAATACGTTATAACGTTATAACGATGTACCATATAACGTAATACGTTATAAAGTTGTACCATGTAACGCAATACGTTATAACGTTATACCATATAACATAATACGTTATAACGTTATAACATATGACGTTATACCATATCACGTAATACGCTATAGCGTTATACCATATAACATAATACGTTATAACGTTATACCATATAACGTAATACGTTATAACGTTATACCATATAACGTAATACAATATAACGTTATACCATATGACGTTATACCATATTCCGTAATATGTTATAACGTAATACCATATAAGGTATTACGTTATAAACCTATACCATATAACGTAATTAGTTATAACGTTATACCATATAACGTAATATGTTATAACGTTATACCATATAACGCAATACGTTATAGTGTTATACCATATAACGCAATACATTATAACGTTATACCATATAACGTTATACCATATGACGTTATACCATATCACGTAATACGCTATAGCGTTATACCATATAACATAATACGTTATAACGTTATACCATATAACGTAATACGTTATAACGTTATACCATACGACGTTATACCATATCACGTAATACGTTATAACGTTATACCATAAAACGTAATACGTTATGACGTAATACCATATAACGTAATACGTTATAACGTAATACCATAAAACGTAATACGTTATAACGTTATACCATATAACGTAATACGTTATAACGATGTACCATATAACGTAATACGTTATAAAGCTGTTCCATGTAACGCAATACGTTATAAACTTATACCATATAACGTAATACGTTATAACGTTATACCATATGACGTTATACCATATCACGTATTACGTTATAACGTTGTACCATATAACATAATACGTTATAACGTTATGCCATATAACGTAATACGTTATAACGTTATACCATATAACGTATTACGTTATAACGTTATACCATATAACGTAATACGTTATAACGTTATACCATATATCGTAATACGTTATGACGTAATACTATATAACGTAATACGTTATAACGTTATACCTTTAACGTAATACGTTATAACGTTATAACATATGACGTTATACCATATCACGTAATACGCTATAGCGTTATACCATATAACATAATAGGTTATATCGTTATACCATATAACGTAATACGTTATAACGTTATACCATACGACGTTATACCATATCACGTAATACGTTATAACGTTATACCATAAGACGTAATACGTTATAACGTAATACGTTATAACATTATAACATATATCGTAATACGTTATGACGTAATACCATATAACGTAATACGTTATAACGTTATAACGTTATACCATATAACGTAATACGTTATAACGTAATACCATATAACGTAACACGTTATAACGTTATACCATATGACGTTATACCATATAACGTAATACGTCATAACGTTATGCCATATAACGTTATACCATATAACTTTTTACCATATAACGTAATACGTTATAACGTTATAACGTTATACCATATAACGTAATACGTTATAACGTTATACCTTTAACGTAATACGTTATAACGTTATAACATATGACGTTATACCATATCACGTAATACGCTATAGCGTTATACCATATAACATAATACGTTATAACGTTATACCATATAACGTAATACGTTATAACGTTATACCGTACGACGTTATACCATATCACGTAATACGTTATAACGTTATACCATAAAACGTAATACGTTATAACGTAATACGTTATAACGTTATAACATATATCGTAATACGTTATGACGTAATACCATATAACGTAATACGTTATAACGTTATAACGTTATACCATATAACGTAATACGTTATAACGTTATACCATATAACGTAATACGTTATAACGTTATACCATATAACGTAATACGTTATAACGTTGTACCATATAACGTAATACAATACAACGTTATACCATATGACGTTATACCATATACCGTAATATGTTATAACGTTATACCATATAAGGTATTACGCTATAAACTTATACCATATAACGTAATACGTTATAACGTTATACCATACGACGTTATACCGTATCACGTACTACGTTATAACGTTATACCATACAACGTAATACGTTATAACGTAATACGTTATAACGTAATACCATATAACGTAATACGTTATAACGTTATTCCATATAACGTAATACGTTATAACGTAATACCATATAACGTAATACGTTATAACGTTATACCATATAACGTAATACGTCATAACGTTATACCATATAACGTTATACCATATAACTTTTTACCATATAACGTAATACGTTATAACGTTATAACGTTATACCATATGACGTAATACGTTATAACGATATACCATATGACGTTACGCCATATAACGTAATACGTTATAACGTTATACCATATGACGATATACCATATAACATAATACGTTAAAACGTTATACAATATAACGTATTACGTTATAACGTTATACCATATAACGTAATACGTTATAACGTTATACCATATAACGTAATACGTTATAACGTTATACCATATAACGTAATACGTTATAACGTTACACGATATGACGTTATACCATAAAACGTAATACCTTAAAACGTTATACCACACAACGTAATATGTTATTACGTTATGCCATATAACTAAGTACGTTATAACGTTGTACCATACGACGTTATACCATATATCGTAATACGTTATAACGATATACCATATGACGTTATGCCATATAACGTAATACGTTATAACCTTATACCATGTAACGTAATACGTTATAACGTTACACCATATAACGTAATACGTTATAGCGTTATACCATATAACGTAATACGTTATAACGTTATACCATATGACGATATACCATATAACATAATACGTTAAAACGTTATACAATATAACGTATTACGTTATAACGTTATACCATATAACGTAATACGTTATAACGTTATACCATATGACGTAATACGTTATAACGATATACCATATGACGTTACGCCATATAACGTAATACGTTATAACGTTATATCATATGACGATATACCATATAACATAATACGTTAAAGCGTTATACAATATAACGTATTACGTTATAACGTTATACCATATAACGTAATACGTCATAACGTTATACCATATAACGTTATACCATATAACTTTTTACCATATAACGTAATACGTTATAACGTTATAACGTTATACCATATAACGTAGTACGTTATAACGTTATACCTTTAACGTAATACGTTATAACGTTATAACATGTGACGTTATACCATATCACGTTATACGCTATAGCGTTATACCATATAACATAATAGGTTATAACGTTATACCATATAACGTAATACGTTATAACGTTATACCATACGACGTTATACCATATCACGTAATACGTTATAACGTTATACCATAAGACGTAATACGTTATAACGTAATACGTTATAACATTATAACATATATCGTAATACGTTATGACGTAATACCATATAACGTAATACGTTATAACGTTATAACGTTATACCATATAACGTAATACGTTATAACGTAATACCATATAACGTAACACGTTATAACGTTATACCATATGACGTTATACCATATAACGTAATACGTCATAACGTTATGCCATATAACGTTATACCATATAACTTTTTACCATATAACGTAATACGTTATAACGTTATAACGTTATACCATATAACGTAATACGTTATAACGTTATACCTTTAACGTAATACGTTATAACGTTATAACATATGACGTTATACCATATCACGTAATACGCTATAGCGTTATACCATATAACATAATACGTTATAACGTTATACCATATAACGTAATACGTTATAACGTTATACCGTACGACGTTATACCATATCACGTAATACGTTATAACGTTATACCATAAAACGTAATACGTTATAACGTAATACGTTATAACGTTATAACATATATCGTAATACGTTATGACGTAATACCATATAACGTAATACGTTATAACGTTATAACGTTATACCATATAACGTAATACGTTATAACGTTATACCATATAACGTAATACGTTATAACGTTATACCATATAACGTAATACGTTATAACGTTGTATCATATAACGTAATACAATACAACGTTATACCATATGACGTTATACCATATACCGTAATATGTTATAACGTTATACCATATAAGGTATTACGCTATAAACTTATACCATATAACGTAATACGTTATAACGTTATACCATACGACGTTATACCGTATCACGTACTACGTTATAACGTTATACCATACAACGTAATACGTTATAACGTAATACGTTATAACGTAATACCATATAACGTAATACGTTATAACGTTATTCCATATAACGTAATACGTTATAACGTAATACCATATAACGTAATACGTTATAACGTTATACCATATAACGTAATACGTCATAACGTTATACCATATAACGTTTTACCATATAACTTTTTCCATATAACGTAATACGTTATAACGTTATAACGTTATACCATATGACGTAATACGTTATAACGATATACCATATGACGTTACGCCATATAACGTAATACGTTATAACGTTATACCATATGACGATATACCATATAACATAATACGTTAAAACGTTATACAATATAACGTATTACGTTATAACGTTATACCATATAACGTAATACGTTATAACGTTATACCATATAACGTAATACGTTATAACGTTATACCATATAACGTAATACGTTATAAAGTTACACCATATGACGTTATACCATAAAACGTAATACCTTAAAACGTTATACCATACAACGTAATATGTTATTACGTTATGCCATATAACTAAGTACGTTATAACGTTGTACCATACGACGTTATACCATATATCGTAATACGTTATAACGATATACCATATGACGTTATGCCATATAACGTAATACGTTATAACGTTATACCATGTAACGTAATACGTTATAACGTTACACCATATAACGTAATACGTTATAGCGTTATACCATATAACGTAATACGTTATAACGTTATACCATATGACGATATACCATATAACATAATACGTTAAAACGTTATACAATATAACGTATTACGTTATAACGTTATACCATATAACGTAATACGTTATAACGTTATACCATATGACGTAATACGTTATAACGATATACAATATGACGTTACGCCATATAACGTAATACGTTATAACGTTATATCATATGACGATATACCATATAACATAATACGTTAAAGCGTTATACAATATAACGTATTACGTTATAACGTTATACCATACAACGTAATACGTTATAACGTTATACCATATAACGTAATACGTTATAGCGTTATACCATATAACGTAATACGTTATAACGTTACACCATATGACGTTATACCATAAAACGTAATACCTTAAAACGTTATACCATACAAAGTAATATATTATTACGTTATGCCATATAACTAAGTACGTTATAACGTTATACCATACGACGTTATACCATATATCGTAATACGTTATAACGATATACCATATGACGTTATGCCATATAACGTAATACGTTATAACGTTATACCATGTAACGTAATACGTTATAACGTTACACCATATAACGTAATACGTTATAGCGTTATACCATATAACGTAATACGTTATAACGTTATACCATATAACGTAATACGTTATAACGTTACACCATATGACGTAATACGTTATAACGTTATACCATATAACGTAATACGTTATAACGTTACACCATATGACGTTATACCATAAGACGTAATACGTTATAACGTTATACCATATGACGTTATACCATATAACGTAATACGGTATAATGTTATACCATATGACGTTATACGATATAACGTAATGCGTTATGACGTTATACCATATAACGTAATACGTTATAACGTTATACCATATGACGATATACCATATAACGTAATACGTTAAAACGTTATATAATATAACGTAATACGTTATAACGTTATACCATATGACGTTATGCCATAAGACGTAATACGTTATAACGTTATACCATATGACGTTATGCCATATAACGCAATACGTTATGACGTTATACCATATAACGTAATACGTTATAACGTTATACCATATGACGATATACCATATAACATAATACGTTAAAACGTTATACAATATAACGTATTACGTTATAACGTTATACCATATAACGTAATACGTTATAACGTTATACCATATGACGTAATACGTTATAACGATATACCATATGACGTTACGCCATATAACGTAATACGTTATAACGTTATATCACATGACGATATACCATATAACATAATACGTTAAAGCGTTATACAATATAACGTATTACGTTATAACGTTATACCATATAACGTAATACGTCATAACGTTATACCATATAACGTTATACCATATAACTTTTTACCATATAACGTAATACGTTATAACGTTATAACGTTATACCATATAACGTAGTACGTTATAACGTTATACCTTTAACGTAATACGTTATAACGTTATAACATGTGACGTTATACCATATCACGTTATACGCTATAGCGTTATACCATATAACATAATAGGTTATAACGTTATACCATATAACGTAATACTTTATAACGTTATACCATACGACGTTATACCATATCACGTAATACGTTATAACGTTATACCATAAGACGTAATACGTTATAACGTAATACGTTATAACATTATAACATATATCGTAATACGTTATGACGTAATACCATATAACGTAATACGTTATAACGTTATAACGTTATACCATATAACGTAATACGTTATAACGTAATACCATATAACGTAACACGTTATAACGTTATACCATATGACGTTATACCATATAACGTAATACGTTATAACGTTATTCCATATAACGTAATACGTTATAACGTAATACCATATAACGTAATACGTTATAACGTTATACCATATAACGTAATACGTCATAACGTTATACCATATAACGTTTTACCATATAACTTTTTACCATATAACGTAATACGTTGTAACGTTATAACGTTATACCATATGACGTAATACGTTATAACGATATACCATATGACGTTACGCCATATAACGTAATACGTTATAACGTTATACCATATGACGATATACCATATAACATAATACGTTAAAACGTTATACAATATAACGTATTACGTTATAACGTTATACCATATAACGTAATACGTTATAACGTTATACCATATAACGTAATACGTTATAACGTTATACCATATAACGTAATACGTTATAAAGTTACACCATATGACGTTATACCATAAAACGTAATACCTTAAAACGTTATACCATACAACGTAATATGTTATTACGTTATGCCATATAACTAAGTACGTTATAACGTTGTACCATACGACGTTATACCATATATCGTAATACGTTATAACGATATACCATATGACGTTATGCCATATAACGTAATACGTTATAACGTTATACCATGTAACGTAATACGTTATAACGTTACACCATATAACGTAATACGTTATAGCGTTATACCATATAACGTAATACGTTATAACGTTATACCATATGACGATATACCATATAACATAATACGTTAAAACGTTATACAATATAACGTATTACGTTATAACGTTATACCATATAACGTAATACGTTATAACGTTATACCATATGACGTAATACGTTATAACGATATACAATATGACGTTACGCCATATAACGTAATACGTTATAACGTTATATCATATGACGATATACCATATAACATAATACGTTAAAGCGTTATACAATATAACGTATTACGTTATAACGTTATACCATATAACGTAATACGTTATAACGTTATACCATATAACGTAATACGTTATAGCGTTATACCATATAACGTAATACGTTATAACGTTATACCATATAACGTAATACGTTATAGCGTTACACCATATGACGTAATACATTATAACGTTATACCATATAACGTAATACGTTATAACGTTACACCATATGACGTTATACCATAAGACGTAATACGTTATAACGTTATACCATATGACGTTATACCATATAACGTAATACGGTATAATGTTATACCATATGACGTTATACGATATAACGTAATGCGTTATGACGTTATACCATATAACGTAATACGTTATAACGTTATACCATATGACGATATACCATATAACGTAATACGTTAAAACGTTATATAATATAACGTAATACGTTATAACGTTATACCATATGACGTTATACCATAAGACGTAATACGTTATAACGTTATACCATATGACGTTATGCCATATAACGCAATACGTTATGACGTTATACCATATAACGTAATACGTCATAACGTTATACCATATGACGATATACCATATAACATAATACGTTAAAACGTTATACAATATAACGTATTACGTTATAACGTTGTACCATATGACGTAATACGTTATAACGTTATACCATATGACGTTATACCATATAACGTAATACGTTATAACGTTATACCATATGACGTTATGCCATATAACGCAATACGTTATGACGTTATACCATATAACGTAATACGTTATAACGTTATACCATATGACGATATACCATATAACATAATACGTTAAAACGTTATACAATATAACGTATTACGTTATAACGTTGTACCATATGATGTAATACGTTATAACGTTATACCATATAACGTAATACGTTATAACGTTACACCATATGACGTTATACCATAAGACGTAATACGTTATAACGTTATACCATATGACGTTATACCATATAACGTAATACGGTATAATGTTATACCATATGTCGTTATACGATATAACGTAATGCGTTATGACGTTATACCATATAACGTAATACGTTATAACGTTATACCATATGACGATATACCATATAACGTAATACGTTAAAACTTTATATAATATAACGTAATACGTTATAACGTTATACCATATGACGTTATACCATAAGACGTAATACGTTATAACGTTATACCATATGACGTTATACCATATAACCTAATACGGTATAATGTTATACCATATGACGTTATACCATATAACGTAATACGTTATGACGTCATACCATATAACGTAATACGTTATAACGTTACACCATATGTCGTTATACCATAAGACGTAATACGTTATAACGTTATACCATATGACGTTATACCATATAACGTAAAACGTTATAACGCTATACCATATAACGTAATACGTTATAACGTTATACCATATAACGTAATACGTTATAACGTTATACCATATAACGTAATACGTTATAACGTTACACCATATGACGTTATACCATAAGACGTAATACGTTATAACGTTATACCATATGACGTTATACCATATAACGTAATATGGTATAATGTTATACGATATGACGTTATACCATATAACGTAATACGTTATGACGTTATACCATATAACGTAATACGTTATAACGTTATACCATATGACGATATACCATATAACGTAATACGTTAAAACGTTATATAATATAACGTAATACGTTATAACGTTATACCATATAACGTAGTACGTTATAACGTTATACCATATAACGTAATACGTTATAACGATATACCATATGACGTTACGCGATATAACGTAATACGTTATAACGTTATACCATATAACGTAATAAGTTATAACGATATACCATATGACGTTATAGCATATAACGTAATACGTTATAGCGTTATACAATATAACGTAATACGTTAGAACGTTATACCATATGACGATATACCATAAAACGTAATACGTTATAACGTTATACCATATGACGTTATACCATATAACGTAATACGTTATAACGTTATACCATATGACGTTATGCCACATAACGTAATACGTTATGACGTTATACCATATAACGTAATACGTTATAACGTTATACCATATGACGATATACCATAAAACGTAATACGTTTTAACTTTATACCATATGACGTTATACCATATAACGTAATACGTTATAACGTTATACTATAAGACGTTATGCCATATAACATAATACGTTATATCGTTATACCATATAACGTAATACGTTATAACGTTATACCTTATAACGTAATACGTCATAACGTTATACCATACAACGTAATACGTTATAACGATATACCATATAACGTAAAACGTTATAACGCTATACCATATAACGTAATACGTTATATCGTTATACCATATAACGTAATACGTTATAACGTTATACCATATAACGTAATACGTTATAACGTTACACCATATGACGTTATACCATATAACGTAATACGTTATAACGTTATACCATATAACGTAATACGTTATAACGTTATACCATATGATGTTATACCATAAAACGAAATACGTTATAACGTTATACCATATGACGTTATACCATATAACGTAATACGTTATAACGTTATACCATATGACGTTATACCATATAACGTAATACGTTATAACGTTATACCATATGACGATATACCATATAACATAATACGTTAAAACGTTATACAATATAACGTATTACGTTATAACGTTATACCATATATCGTAATACGTTATAACGATATACCATATGACGTTATGCCATATAACGTAATACGTTATAACGTTATACCATGTAACGTAATACGTTATAACGTTACACCATATAACGTAATACGTTATAGCGTTATACCATATAACGTAATACGTTATAACGTTATACCATATAACGTAACACGTTATAACGTTACACCATATGACGTAATACGTTATAACGTTATACCATATAACGTAATACGTTATAACGTTACACCATATGACGTTATACCATAAGACGTAATACGTTATAACGTTATACCATATGACGTTATACCATATAACGTAATACGGTATAATGTTATACCATATGACGTTATACGATATAACGTAATGCGTTATGACGTTATACCATATAACGTAATACGTTATAACGTTATACCATATGACGATATACCATATAACGTAATACGTTAAAACGTTATATAATATAACGTAATACGTTATAACGTTATACCATATGACGTTATACCATAAGACGTAATACGTTATAACGTTATACCATATGACGTTATGCCATATAACGCAATACGTTATGACGTTATACCATATATCGTAATACGTTATAACGTTATACCATATGACGATATACCATATAACATAATACGTTAAAACGTTATACAATATAACGTATTACGTTATAACGTTGTACCATATGACGTAATACGTTATAACGTTATACCATATGACGTTATACCATATAACGTAATACGTTATAACGTTATACCATATGACGTTATGCCATATCACGCAATACGTTATGACGTTATACCATATAACGTAATACGTTATAACGTTATGCCATATGACGATATACCATATAACATAATACGTTAAAACGTTATACAATATAACGTATTACGTTATAACGTTGTACCATATGATGTAATACGTTATAACGTTATACCATATAACGTAATACGTTATAACGTTACACCATATGACGTTATACCATAAGACGTAATACGTTATAACGTTATACCATATGACGTTATACCATATAACGTAATACGGTATAATGTTATACCATATGACGTTATACGATATAACGTAATGCGTTATGACGTTATACCATATAACGTAATACGTTATAACGTTATACCATATGACGATATACCATATAACGTAATACGTTAAAACGTTATATAATATAACGTAATACGTTATAACGTTATACCATATGACGTTATACCATAAGACGTAATACGTTATAACGTTATACCATATGACGTTATACCATATAACCTAATACGGTATAATGTTATACCATATGACGTTATACCATATAACGTAATACGTTATGACGTCATACCATATAACGTAATACGTTATAACGTTACACCATATGTCGTTATACCATAAGACGTAATACGTTATAACGTTATACCATATGACGTTATACCATATAACGTAAAACGTTATAACGCTATACCATATAACGTAATACGTTATAACGTTATACCATATAACGTAATACGTTATAACGTTATACCATATAACGTAATACGTTATAACGTTACACCATATGACGTTATACCATAAGACGTAACACGTTATAACGTTATACCATATGACGTTATACCATATAACGTAATATGGTATAATGTTATACGATATGACGTTATACCATATAACGTAATACGTTATGACGTTATACCATATAACGTAATACGTTATAACGTTATACCATATGACGATATACCATATAACGTAATACGTTAAAACGTTATATAATATAACGTAATACGTTATAACGTTATACCATATAACGTAGTACGTTATAACGTTATACCATATAACGTAATACGTTATAACGATATACCATATGACGTTAAGCGATATAACGTAATACGTTATAACGTTATACCACATAACGTAATAAGTTATAACGATATACCATATGACGTTATAGCATATAACGTAATACGTTATAACGTTATACAATATAACGTAATACGTTAGAACGTTATACCATATGACGATATACCATAAAACGTAATACGTTATAACGTTATACCATATGACGTTATACCATATAACGTAATACGTTATAACGTTATACCATATGACGTTATGCCACATAACGTAATACGTTATGACGTTATACCATATAACGTAATACGTTATAACGTTATACCATATGACGATATACCATAAAACGTAATACGTTATAACTTTATACCATATGACGTTATACCATATAACGTAATACGTGATAACGTTATACTATAAGACGTTATGCCATATAACATAATACGTTATAACGTTATACCATATAACGTAATACGTTATAACGTTATACCTTATAACGTAATACGTCATAACGTTATACCATACAACGTAATACGTTATAACGATATACCATATAACGTAAAACGTTATAACGCTATACCATATAACGTAATACGTTATAACGATATACCATATGACGTTACGCGATATAACGTAATACGTTATAACGTTACACCATATGACGTTATACCATATAACGTAATACGTTATAACGTTATACCATATAACGTAGTACGTTATAACGTTATACCATACGACGTTATACCATATAACGTAATACGTTATAACGATATACCATATGACGTTATACCATATAACGTAATACGTTATAACGTTATACCATATAACAAAGTACGTTATAACGTTATACCATACGACGTTATACCATATAACGTAATACGTTATAACGATATACCATATGAAGTTATACCATATAACGTAATACGTTATAACGTTATACCTCATAACGTAATACGTCATATCGTTATACCATAAAACGTAATACGTTAAAACGTTATACCATATGACGTTACGCCATATAACGTAATACGTTATAACGTTATACCATATGACGATATACCATATAACATAATACGTTAAAACGTTATACAATATAACGTATTACGTTATAACGTTATACCATATGACGTTATACCATAAGACGTAATACGTTATAACGTTATACCATATGACGTTATGCCATATAACGCAATACGTTATGACGTTATACCATATAACGTAATACGTCATAACGTTATACCATATGACGATATACCATATAACATAATACGTTAAAACGTTATACAATATAACGTATTACGTTATAACGTTGTACCATATGACGTAATACGTTATAACGTTATACCATATGACGTTATACCATATAACGTAATACGTTATAACGTTATACCATATGACGTTATGCCATATAACGCAATACGTTATGACGTTATACCATATAACGTAATACGTTATAACGTTATACCATATGACGATATACCATATAACATAATACGTTAAAACGTTATACAATATAACGTATTACGTTATAACGTTGTACCATATGATGTAATACGTTATAACGTTATACCATATAACGTAATAAGTTATAACGATATACCATATGACGTTATAGCATATAACGTAATACGTTATAGCGTTATACAATATAACGTAATACGTTAGAACGTTATACCATATGACGATATACCATAAAACGTAATACGTTATAACGTTATACCATATGACGTTATACCATATAACGTAATACGTTATAACGTTATACCATATGACGTTATGCCACATAACGTAATACGTTATGACGTTATACCATATAACGTAATACGTTATAACGTTATACCATATGACGATATACCATATAACGTAATACGTTATAACGTTATACCATATGACGATATACCATATAACATAATACGTTAAAACGTTATACAATATAACGTATTACGTTATAACGTTGTACCATATGATGTAATACGTTATAACGTTATACCATATAACGTAATAAGTTATAACGATATACCATATGACGTTATAGCATATAACGTAATACGTTATAGCGTTATACAATATAACGTAATACGTTAGAACGTTATACCATATGACGATATACCATAAAACGTAATACGTTATAACGTTATACCATATGACGTTATACCATATAACGTAATACGTTATAACGTTATACCATATGACGTTATGCCACATAACATAATACGTTATAACGTTATACCATATAACGTAATACGTTATAACGTTATACCTTATAACGTAATACGTCATAACGTTATACCATACAACGTAATACGTTATAACGATATACCATATAACGTAAAACGTTATAACGCTATACCATATAACGTAATACGTTATATCGTTATACCATATAACGTAATACGTTATAACGTTATACCATATAACGTAATACGTTATAACGTTACACCATATGACGTTATACCATATAACGTAATACGTTATAACGTTATACCATATAACGTAATACGTTATAACGTTATACCATATGATGTTATACCATAAAACGAAATACGTTATAACGTTATACCATATGACGTTATACCATATAACGTAATACGTTATAACGTTATACCATATGACGTTATACCATATAACGTAATACGTTATAACGTTATACCATATGACGATATACCATATAACATAATACGTTAAAACGTTATACAATATAACGTATTACGTTATAACGTTATACCATATATCGTAATACGTTATAACGATATACCATATGACGTTATGCCATATAACGTAATACGTTATAACGTTATACCATGTAACGTAATACGTTATAACGTTACACCATATAACGTAATACGTTATAGCGTTATACCATATAACGTAATACGTTATAACGTTATACCATATAACGTAACACGTTATAACGTTACACCATATGACGTAATACGTTATAACGTTATACCATATAACGTAATACGTTATAACGTTACACCATATGACGTTATACCATAAGACGTAATACGTTATAACGTTATACCATATGACGTTATACCATATAACGTAATACGGTATAATGTTATACCATATGACGTTATACGATATAACGTAATGCGTTATGACGTTATACCATATAACGTAATACGTTATAACGTTATACCATATGACGATATACCATATAACGTAATACGTTAAAACGTTATATAATATAACGTAATACGTTATAACGTTATACCATATGACGTTATACCATAAGACGTAATACGTTATAACGTTATACCATATGACGTTATGCCATATAACGCAATACGTTATGACGTTATACCATATATCGTAATACGTTATAACGTTATACCATATGACGATATACCATATAACATAATACGTTAAAACGTTATACAATATAACGTATTACGTTATAACGTTGTACCATATGACGTAATACGTTATAACGTTATACCATATGACGTTATACCATATAACGTAATACGTTATAACGTTATACCATATGACGTTATGCCATATCACGCAATACGTTATGACGTTATACCATATAACGTAATACGTTATAACGTTATGCCATATGACGATATACCATATAACATAATACGTTAAAACGTTATACAATATAACGTATTACGTTATAACGTTGTACCATATGATGTAATACGTTATAACGTTATACCATATAACGTAATACGTTATAACGTTACACCATATGACGTTATACCATAAGACGTAATACGTTATAACGTTATACCATATGACGTTATACCATATAACGTAATACGGTATAATGTTATACCATATGACGTTATACGATATAACGTAATGCGTTATGACGTTATACCATATAACGTAATACGTTATAACGTTATACCATATGACGATATACCATATAACGTAATACGTTAAAACGTTATATAATATAACGTAATACGTTATAACGTTATACCATATGACGTTATACCATAAGACGTAATACGTTATAACGTTATACCATATGACGTTATACCATATAACCTAATACGGTATAATGTTATACCATATGACGTTATACCATATAACGTAATACGTTATGACGTCATACCATATAACGTAATACGTTATAACGTTACACCATATGTCGTTATACCATAAGACGTAATACGTTATAACGTTATACCATATGACGTTATACCATATAACGTAAAACGTTATAACGCTATACCATATAACGTAATACGTTATAACGTTATACCATATAACGTAATACGTTATAACGTTATACCATATAACGTAATACGTTATAACGTTACACCATATGACGTTATACCATAAGACGTAACACGTTATAACGTTATACCATATGACGTTATACCATATAACGTAATATGGTATAATGTTATACGATATGACGTTATACCATATAACGTAATACGTTATGACGTTATACCATATAACGTAATACGTTATAACGTTATACCATATGACGATATACCATATAACGTAATACGTTAAAACGTTATATAATATAACGTAATACGTTATAACGTTATACCATATAACGTAGTACGTTATAACGTTATACCATATAACGTAATACGTTATAACGATATACCATATGACGTTACGCGATATAACGTAATACGTTATAACGTTATACCACATAACGTAATAAGTTATAACGATATACCATATGACGTTATAGCATATAACGTAATACGTTATAACGTTATACAATATAACGTAATACGTTAGAACGTTATACCATATGACGATATACCATAAAACGTAATACGTTATAACGTTATACCATATGACGTTATACCATATAACGTAATACGTTATAACGTTATACCATATGACGTTATGCCACATAACGTAATACGTTATGACGTTATACCATATAACGTAATACGTTATAACGTTATACCATATGACGATATACCATAAAACGTAATACGTTATAACTTTATACCATATGACGTTATACCATATAACGTAATACGTGATAACGTTATACTATAAGACGTTATGCCATATAACATAATACGTTATAACGTTATACCATATAACGTAATACGTTATAACGTTATACCTTATAACGTAATACGTCATAACGTTATACCATACAACGTAATACGTTATAACGATATACCATATAACGTAAAACGTTATAACGCTATACCATATAACGTAATACGTTATAACGATATACCATATGACGTTACGCGATATAACGTAATACGTTATAACGTTACACCATATGACGTTATACCATATAACGTAATACGTTATAACGTTATACCATATAACGTAGTACGTTATAACGTTATACCATACGACGTTATACCATATAACGTAATACGTTATAACGATATACCATATGACGTTATACCATATAACGTAATACGTTATAACGTTATACCATATAACAAAGTACGTTATAACGTTATACCATACGACGTTATACCATATAACGTAATACGTTATAACGATATACCATATGAAGTTATACCATATAACGTAATACGTTATAACGTTATACCTCATAACGTAATACGTCATATCGTTATACCATAAAACGTAATACGTTAAAACGTTATACCATATGACGTTACGCCATATAACGTAATACGTTATAACGTTATACCATATGACGATATACCATATAACATAATACGTTAAAACGTTATACAATATAACGTATTACGTTATAACGTTATACCATCTAACGTAATACGTTATAACGTTATACCATATGACGTAATAAGTTATAACGATATACCATATGACGTTACGCCATATAACGTAATACGTTATAACGTTATACCATATGACGATATACCATATAACATAATACGTTAAAACGTTATACAATATAACGTATTACGTTATAACGTTATACCATATAACGTAATACGTTATAACGTTATACCATATAACGTAATACGTTATAACGTTATACCATATAACGTAATACGTTATAACGTTACACCATATGGCGTTATACCATAAAACGTAATACCTTAAAACGTTATACCATACAACGTAATATGTTATTACGTTATGCCATATAACTAAGTACGTTATAACGTTATACCGTACGACGTTATACCATATATCGTAATACGTTATAACGATATACCATATGACGTTATGCCATATAACGTAATACGTTATAACGTTATACCATGTAACGTAATACGTTATAACGTTACACCATATAACGTAATACGTTATAGCGTTATACCATATAACGTAATACGTTATAACGTTATACCATATGACGATATACCATATAACATAATACGTTAAAACGTTATACAATATAACGTATTACGTTATAACGTTATACCATATAACGTAATACGTTATAACGTTATACCATATAACGTAATACGTTATAACGTTATACCATATGACGTAATAAGTTATAACGATATACCATATGACGTTACGCCATATAACGTAATACGTTATAACGTTATACCATATAACGTAATAAATTATAACGATATACCATATGACGTTATGCCATATAACGTAATACGTTATAACGTTACACCATATAACGTAATACGTTATAGCGTTATACCATATAACGTAATACGTTATAACGTTATACCATATAACGTAATACGTTATAACGTTATACCATATGATGTTATACCATAAAACGAAATACGTTATAACGTTATACCATATGACGTTATACCATATAACGTAATACGTTATAACGTTATACCATATGACGTTATACCATATAACGTAATACGTTATAACGTTATACCATATGACGATATACCATATAACATAATACGTTAAAACGTTATACAATATAACGTATTACGTTATAACGTTATACCATATATCGTAATACGTTATAACGATATACCATATGACGTTATGCCATATAACGTAATACGTTATAACGTTATACCATGTAACGTAATACGTTATAACGTTACACCATATAACGTAATACGTTATAGCGTTATACCATATAACGTAATACGTTATAACGTTATACCATATAACGTAATACGTTATAACGTTACACCATATGACGTAATACGTTATAACGTTATACCATTTAACGTAATACGTTATAACGTTACACCATATGACGTTATACCATAAGACGTAATACGTTATAACGTTATACCATATGACGTTATACCATATAACGTAATACGGTATAATGTTATACCATATGACGTTATACGATATAACGTAATGCGTTATGACGTTATACCATATAACGTAATACGTTATAACGTTATACCATATGACGATATACCATATAACGTAATACGTTAAAACGTTATATAATATAACGTAATACGTTATAACGTTATACCATATGACGTTATACCATAAGACGTAATACGTTATAACGTTATACCATATGACGTTATGCCATAAAACGCAATACGTTATGACGTTATACCATATAACGTAATACGTTATAACGTTATACCATATGACGATATACCATATAACATAATACGTTAAAACGTTATACAATATAACGTATTACGTTATAACGTTGTACCATATGACGTAATACGTTATAACGTTATACCATATGACGTTATACCATATAACGTAATACGTTATAACGTTATACCATATGACGTTATGCCATATCACGCAATACGTTATGACGTTATACCATATAACGTAATACGGTATAATGTTATACCATATGACGTTATACGATATAACGTAATGCGTTATGACGTTATACCATATAACGTAATACGTTATAACGTTATACCATATGACGATATACCATATAACGTAATACGTTAAAACGTTATATAATATAACGTAATACGTTATAACGTTATACCATATGACGTTGTACCATAAGACGTAATACGTTATAACGTTATACCATATTACGTTATACCATATAACGTAAAACGTTATAACGCTATACCATATAACGTAATACGTTATAACGTTATACCATATGACGTTATGCCATATAACGCAATACGTTATGACGTTATACCATATAACGTAATACGTTATAACGTTATACCATATGACGATATACCATATAACATAATACGTTAAAATGTTATACAATATAACGTATTACGTTATAACGTTGTACCATATGACGTAATACGTTATAACGTTATACCATATGACGTTATACCATATAACGTAATACGTTATAACGTTATACCATATGACGTTATGCCATATCACGCAATACGTTATGACGTTATACCATATAACGTAATACGGTATAATGTTATACCATATGACGTTATACGATATAACGTAATGCGTTATGACGTTATACCATATAACGTAATACGTTATAACGTTATACCATATGACGTAATACGTTATAACGTTACACCATATGACGTTATACCATAAGACGTAATACGTTATAACGTTATACCATATGACGTTATACCATATAACGTAATATGGTATAATGTTATACGATATGACGTTATACCATATAACGTAATACGTTATGACGTTATACCATATAACGTAATACGTTATAACGTTACACCATATGACGTTATACCATAAGACGTAATACGTTATAACGTTATACCATATGACGTTATACCATATAACGTAATATGGTATAATGTTATACGATATGACGTTATACCATATAACGTAATACGTTATGACGTTATACCATATAACGTAATACGTTATAACGTTATACCATATGACGATATACCATATAACGTAATACGTTAAAACGTTATATAATATAACGTAATACGTTATAACGTTATACCATATAACGTAGTACGTTATAACGTTATACCATATAACGTAATACGTTATAACGATATACCATATGACGTAATACGTTATAACGTTATACCATATGACGATATACCATATAACGTAATACGTTAAAACGTTATATAATATAACGTAATACGTTATAACGTTATACCATATAACGTAGTACGTTATAACGTTATACCATATAACGTAATACGTTATAACGTTATACCATATAACGTAATACGTTATAACGTTATACCATATAACGTAATACGTTATAACGTTACACCATATGACGTAATACGTTATAACGTTACACCATATGACGTTATACCATAAGACGTAATACGTTATAACGTTATACCATATGACGTTATACCATATAACGTAATATGGTATAATGTTATACGATATGACGTTATACCATATAACGTAATACGTTATGACGTTATACCATATAACGTAATACGTTATAACGTTATACCATATGACGATATACCATATAACGTAATACGTTAAAACGTTATATAATATAACGTAATACGTTATAACGTTATACCATATAACGTAGTACGTTATAACGTTATACCATATAACGTAATACGTTATAACGATATACCATATGACGTTACGCGATATAACGTAATACGTTATAACGTTATACCACATAACGTAATAAGTTATAACGATATACCATATGACGTTATAGCATATAACGTAATACGTTATAACGTTATACAATATAACGTAATACGTTAGAACGTTATACCATATGACGATATACCATAAAACGTAATACGTTATAACGTTATACCATATGACGTTATACCATATAACGTAATACGTTATAACGTTATACCATATGACGTTATGCCACATAACGTAATACGTTATGACGTTATACCATATAACGTAATACGTTATAACGTTATACCATATGACGATATACCATAAAACGTAATACGTTATAACTTTATACCATATGACGTTATACCATATAACGTAATACGTGATAACGTTATACTATAAGACGTTATGCCATATAACATAATACGTTATAACGTTATACCATATAACGTAATACGTTATAACGTTATACCTTATAACGTAATACGTCATAAAGTTATACCATACAACGTAATACGTTATAACGATATACCATATAACGTAAAACGTTATAACGCTATACCATATAACGTAATACGTTATATCGTTATACCATATAACGTAATACGTTATAACGTTATACCATATAACGTAATACGTTATAACGTTACACCATATGACGTTATACCATATAACGTAATACGTTATAACGTTATACCATATAACGTAGTACGTTATAACGTTATACCATACGACGTTATACCATATAACGTAATACGTTATAACGATATACCATATGACGTTATACCATATAACGTAATACGTTATAACGTTATATCATATAACAAAGTACGTTATAACGTTATACCATACGACGTTATACCATATAACGTAATACGTTATAACGATATACCATATGAAGTTATACCATATAACGTAATACGTTATAACGTTATACCTCATAACGCAATACGTCATATCGTTATACCATAAAACGTAATACGTTAAAACGTTATACCATATGACGTTACGCCATATAACGTAATACGTTATAACGTTATACCATATGACGATATACCATATAACATAATACGTTAAAACGTTATACAATATAACGTATTACGTTATAACGTTATACCATCTAACGTAATACGTTATAACGTTATACCATATGACGTAATAAGTTATAACGATATACCATATGACGTTACGCCATATAACGTAATACGTTATAACGTTATACCATATGACGATATACCATATAACATAATACGTTAAAACGTTATACAATATAACGTATTACGTTATAACGTTATACCATATAACGTAATACGTTATAACGTTATACCATATAACGTAATACGTTATAACGTTATACCATATAACGTAATACGTTATAACGTTACACCATATGACGTTATACCATAAAACGTAATACCTTAGAACGTTATACCATACAACGTAATATGTTATTACGTTATGCCATATAACTAAGTACGTTATAACGTTATACCGTACGACGTTATACCATATATCGTAATACGTTATAACGATATACCATATGACGTTATGCCATATAACGTAATACGTTATAACGTTATACCATGTAACGTAATACGTTATAACGTTACACCATATAACGTAATACGTTATAGCGTTATACCATATAACGTAATACGTTATAACGTTATACCATATGACGATATACCATAAAACGTAATACCTTAAAACGTTATACCATACAACGTAATATGTTATTACGTTATGCCATATAACTAAGTACGTTATAACGTTATACCGTACGATGTTATACCATATATCGTAATACGTTATAACGATATACCATATGACGTTATGCCATATAACGTAATACGTTATAACGTTATACCATGTAACGTAATACGTTATAACGTTACACCATATAACGTAATACGTTATAGCGTTATACCATATAACGTAATACGTTATAACGTTATACCATATGACGATATACCATATAACATAATACGTTAAAACTTTATACAATATAACGTATTACGTTATAACGTTATACCATATAACGTAATACGTTATAACGTTATACCATATGACGTAATACGTTATAACGATATACCATATGACGTTACGCCATATAACGTAATACGTTATAACGTTATACCACATGACGATATACCATATAACATAATACGTTAAAGCGTTATACAATATAACGTATTACGTTATAACGTTATACCATATAACGTAATACGTTATAAGGTTATACCATATAACGTAATACGTTATAACGTTATACCATATAACGTAATACGTTATAACGTTACACCATATGACGTTATACCATAAAACGTAATACCTTAAAACGTTATACCATACAACGTAATATGTTATTACGTTATGCCATATAACTAAGTACGTTATAACGTTATACCATACGACGTTATACCATATATCGTAATACGTTATAACGATATACCATATGACGTTATGCCATATAACGTAATACGTTATAACGTTATACCATGTAACGTAATACGTTATAACGTTACACCATATAACGTAATACGTTATAGCGTTATACCATATAACGTAATACGTTATAACGTTATACCATATGACGTTATGCCATATAACGCAATACGTTTTGACGTTATACCATATAACGTAATACGTTATAACGTTACACCATATGACGATATACCATATAACATAATACGTTAAAACGTTATACAATATAACGTATTACGTTATAACGTTGTACCATATGACGTAATACGTTATAACGATATACCATATGACGTTACGCCATATAACGTAATACGTTGTAACGTTATAACGTTATACCTCATAACGTAATACGTCATAACGTTATACCATAAAACGTAATACGTTAAAACGTTATGCCATATGACGTTACGCCATATAACGTAATACGTTATAACGTTATTGTTAGGGAAGTGATACATTTACACTGTACATGAGAGTGTGTGTGTAAGGGTTAGAGGGCGTCATGGACTCAGTGGAAACAAAAGACTGTTGTCAGATGTTAGAAGAAAAAGAATAGACAACGTTAGATCAGAAGGACGGTTTCAAGGTGGGACGACCGAAAGTTCAGAGTGTGCGAGTCGAAAAGTGTGTGTGTTGCGAGAGTCAGAGCTAATCGAGTCGTCGAAGAGTAGAGTCGTTAGAGCTAATCGAGACACCGAAGAGTAGAGTCCGTTGCCGTTGGAAATACATAAACAAATATAGGAGAAATAGAGAGGAATATAGATGTATAACGATTTTATGGGAAATATAGCCAATAATTTGTATTCCCAAATCCTCGAATTTCCTTAACATGGTAGCAGAGCGTGGTTACTAGTGTTGCAAGATATTTAGTGCGTGGTTACGATCTTGCGAGTGAGTTTTCAGTAAAGAAAAAAAAAACTTTCAGAAAAAAAATATACTTCGAGCACGTAGAAACGCTTGAGTAAGAAAAGAAAAAAAGGAATCAATTAAAATGGAGAGATCGGAAATCATGATACCTATATTCGATGGCGAGGATTATGGAATGTGGAAGCAAAGAATCACGATGTTTCTCAAATATAAGGAATGCGAGGTTGTTACAACTAGAATGAAGAACGAAAGAGACGATGAAGACTGGGACAAAAAGGATTTGAAGGCGATTAATATAATTTATAGTGCAATATCGAACAGACAATTGGAGTATGTTAGGGAAGGAAACACGGCGTATGATATAATAAAAGGGTTCGATGAAATGTACTTGAAAGAGTCGACGGCACTGCAGATCGTATGCAGAAGGAGATTGGAAAACATAAGACTGGAGAACTACAGTGATTCAGCATCATTCTTTAACGATTTTGAGAAATTAATCAATGAATTAAAATGTGCGGGCGCACAAGTAAGTGAGAGGGAAAAGCTGAATTACATGCTGAATACGTTACCCGAAGAATACAGCTACATAGCGGACATAATAGACGCATTGAAAGAAGAGGATCAAGCGGTAGCGTATGTAAAAAATAAATTAGAGGTAGCAGAGAAGAAAAATAAATCCAATCGAGGAGAAAGGCAAACCAACGCCTTTTCTGCAAAAAAGGAAGGATGCTTCAGATGTGGAAGATTAGGACACTTTGCGAGAGAGTGTCAAAATGGCGTCCAAGCGGGAAGCAGTAACGGCTATTGGCATGGGCCAACACGTGGTCGAAACAGAGGAAGAGGGAACAAAGGCAATACGAGCAGAGGACGTGGAAACTTTCATCGTCAATCAACAACCGGCACGGGCGAGCATGGAAACTCAAGAGCAGGCATATGGATAGCAACGGCGCACGCAGCAAACAGCAGTGAGACGAATGAGATAAGTAAGAACGAAATAGTGTGGCTATTAGATAGCGGTTGTACCGATCACATAATTAATAATATAAATTATTTCGATAAATCTATCGACCTAAAAGAACCGGTAAATATATATTTAGGCGATAATAGACCGATAAAAGCGACAAAAGTTGGGAATGTTATAAGTTATTTTGAAGCATTCGGAAAACAAAATGAAATAAATATGAGGAAAGTATTTTACGCGAAAGAAATGTCCGCAAATTTGATTAGTTTAGGTAAACTAACAGACAATAAGAATACGGTTATTTCCAAAGGAAATATTGCGAAAATAATAGATGAGGATAATAAACTTACAGCTGTAGCGTTCAAAGAAAATGGGACATATAGAATAAAAAGTATATTGAAAGGGAAGAAGCACTTAGTAAACAGCGCCGAACGTAGTGGTATGAGTAAAAAGGAAAGATGGCATAGGATGCTAGGACACGTAAATTTTAAATATTTAGAGATTTTGGGTAAAGAGCAGCTAGTGACTGGCATACCGAATGAATTTGAAAAGGAACTTTTGAAATGTAGGGTGTGTATAGAAAGCAAAATGCATAACTTACCTTTCAAAAATAATCGAACTAAGGCTAGGGAAATAATGGAAATTATTCATACGGACGTATGTGGTCCCTTTAAGACCATCGGATTCAACGGAGAAAAATATTTCATTTCATTTATCGATGATTATAGTAAAATAGCTAGGATCTATTGTATAAAATCAAAAGATGAGGTCTTTGATTCTTTCGTACAGTTCGTAAATGAAGCCGAAAATTTAACGGGCAAGAGGTTAAAAATATTAAGATGCGATAATGGTAAAGAATATTTAAATAATCGAATTTATAAATTTGCTAGGGATAAAGGTATAAGAATAAATAATTGCCCAACATACGTACATGAATTAAACGGGACAGCGGAAAGGTATAATAGAACAGTGATGGACATGGCGCGTTGCTTGTTAGCGGAAGCGAAAGTACATAAAAGGCACTGGCCGGAAATAGTTTGTACAGCGGCATACTTGAAAAATCGAATATTAGCGAATACTATAGAAAGAAAGACACCATTTGAAATATTCTTCGGGAAAAAACCAAATGTTAAAAATCTACATCTATATGGTAGTAAAGTTTTTGTAAGAAGGCCAGAACAAAAGAGAGTTTCCAAATGGGACAAGAAGGCAGATATGGGAATTCTATTAGGATATAGTGAAGTAGGATACAGAGTCTTATTAGGTGGGAAAATAACAATAGCTAGACATGTAGAGGTCATTGAGACAGACACTAAATGTATCGGTTTTGAGGAAAATTCATTAGAGGCAGATAGAAATGATAGCGAAGATAACTATTCATTGGATGGTATGGATAAGGAAGAGTTAGAAGGTAGGAAAGATGAAAATAATAGTAGTATTGAAAGCTCAAACACTCCTAGGAGATCTACACGTATTAAGAAAACTCCAGTAAGGTATCCAGAAAAGGAAAATATTTGCGAGATTCATGCAAATTATTGTAAAGTAGATATCCCTCGTACATTTGAGGAGGCGATTTGTTGCGAAAATAATGAAGTTTGGAAACAGGCTATGGATAAGGAAATAGAATGTCTCTATAAGAATAAAACTTGGAAATTGGTAGAAAGGGTAAAAGGCAAAGAAGTATTAGATGTAAAATGGGTTTACACGAAAAAATCAGAGGACAGGTATAAGGCTAGATTAGTGGTAAGGGGATTTCAACAAAGAAACGTAGCCGATGACATATATTCTCCAGTGGCGAGTAATCAGACCTTTAAGATATTGCTATCATATTGTTGTCAAAATGGATTAATAATTGAGCAAATGGATGTAGAAACTGCCTTTTTAAATGGTGAAGTAACCTCGGAGGTATATGTAAATCAACCAAAGGGATATGCGGACGGAACGAATAGAGTTTGTAAATTATCGAAAGCGCTTTATGGGTTAAAAGAAAGTCCGAGGGACTGGTATGAGTGTTTTGATAAGTATGTGACGAAATTAGGTTTTAAAAAGAACAATATAGAGCTGTGCCTATATACTTATGGAGAGGGAGAAAATGTTGTTTATTTGTTAATATACGTAGACGATTTGTTGATTTGTAGTAAAAACAAAGGGAAGATACAAAGTGTAAAAAAATTATTAACTGATAAATTTGAAATGAAAGATTTAGGTGAAGTAAAAGAATATCTTGGAATAAATATAGAGTATGATTATTTAAAAAATGAAATGAGATTAAGCCAAAAGAAATACACAGAATCATTAGCAAACAAATATAAATTACATAACAGCAAATTGTACTGTACACCTATGGAGACCAACTTAAAAATTGAAAAAGCTGAGATAAATAGAGAGGACATTGGATACAAGAATTTAATTGGCGCATTGCTGTATATTAGTGTAAATACCAGACCCGATATAAGTTATAGTGTGAATTATCTGAGTAGATTTCAAGATTGTTGTAACGAGACACATTTTAAATATGCCTTGCGAATATTGAAATATTTGTACCGGACTAGAGATTTAGGGCTACATTATAAAAGAAATGAAAAGTGCGAAACGATAGATTGTTATGTGGACGCTGATTGGGCAGGAGATCATATAGATAGGAAATCGACTTCTGGGTATGTAATTAGATTGTATGGAAATGTAATTGGATGGAAGTCTAAAAAACAAAGGTGTGTGACAAAAGCCTCGACGTATGCAGAGTATGTAGCTCTATCGGAAGCGGTGAGAGAAGTAACGACTATCAGAGAACTAATGAAAATCTTCGATGTAAATGTAAACGATGACCCTGTAAAAATCTATGAGGATAACTCTGGAGTAATGAGTATAGCAAAATATGGAACTTTTACAAAAAATTCTAAACACATCGAAGTTCATTACCACTACGTTCACGAGTACGTAAAGGAAAATAAGATAAACATAATAAAAATAAGTACAGAAGAAAACACTGCGGACATTTTTACGAAGGCACTGTGTAGAGAGAAATTTGAAAGGTTTAGGTCATGGATGAATGTAAAATAAGAGAAATATAAAGAAAGCGATAAATGTTAAATATTTTGTTAATTCGACAAGTATGTAAATAAAATTAAGTGTACAGTATAAATGTAAGGAGGCGTGTTAGGGAAGTGATACATTTACACTGTACATGAGAGTGTGTGTGTAAGGGTTAGAGGGCGTCAAGGACTCAGTGGAAACAAAAGACTGTTGTCAGATGTTAGAAGGAAAACAATAGACAACGTTAGATCAGAAGGACGGTTTCAAGGTGAGACGACCGAAAGGTTAGAGTGTGCGAGTGGAAAAGTGTGTGTGTTGCGAGAGTCAGAGCTAATCGAGTCGTCGAAGAGTAGAGTCGTTAGAGCTAATCGAGACACCGAAGAGTAGAGTCCGTTGCCGTTGGAAATACATAAACAAATATAGGAGAAATAGAGAGGAATACAGATGTATAACGATTGTATGGGAAATATAGCCAATAATTTGTATTCCCAAATCCTCGAATTTCCTTAACAGTTATACCATATGACGATATACCATATAACATAATACGTTAAAACGTTATACAATATAACGTATTACGTTATAACGTTATACCATATAACGTAATGCGTTATAACGTTATACCATATAACGTAATACGTTAAACCGTATATACAATATAACGTAATAGGTTATAACGTTATACCATATAACGTAATACGTCATAACGTTATACCATACAACGTAATATGTTATTACGTTATGCCATATAACGTAATACGTTATAACATTATACCATATAACGTAATACGTTATAACGATATACCATATGACGTTACGCCATATAACGTAATACGTTATAACGTTATACCATATAACGTAATAAGTTTTGACGATATACCATATGATGTTATGCCATATAACGTAATACGTTATAACGTTATACCATATAACGTAATACGTTATAACGTTACACCATATAACGTAATAAGTTATGACGATATACCATATGACGTTATGCCATATAACGTAATACGTTATAACGTTATACCATATAACGTAATACGTTATAACGATATACCATATGACGTTACGCCATATAACGTAATACGTTATAACGTTATACCATATAACGTAATAAGTTATGACGATATACCATATGACGTTATGCCATATAACGTAATACGTTATAACGTTATACCATATAACGTAATACGTTATAACGTTATACCTTATAACGTAATACGTCATAACGTTATACCATACAACGTAATACGTTATAACGTTATACCATATGACGTTATACCTTATAACGAAATACGTTATAACGTTATACCATTCGAGGTTATACAATATATCGTAATACGTTATAACGTCATGACATATAACGTAATACGTTATAACGTCATAACATATAACGTAATACGTTATAACGTTATACCATATAACGTAATACGTGTAGTATCGTGGACGAAATGCCTGGGAAATATCGGACGAACTATGAACAGTGTCGCGAGAGCCGAGGCGCCGTCGGGCCCATCAATGTGTCATCGGTCTTTTCAAGTGCATAGTTTCGTGGAAAAGACCTACGTGACCCTGGCCACGAGCGTCTGCAGAACACGTGTGCGGTGGGCCTAGGAAAAGGGCAATAGAATGCGACAATAGTTAATCGAGAAGCAGAGTGCGAGTTGAGCGGACACGGAGTGTGAGTCGGCGTGCGAAGATATCGTAGTCTGTCCTTTGTTATTGAATATCACTCATTAAAATACCTTAAACTTTAAACTCTACCATCATCACTTATCACTTACTCCAAGAATCCACAAGTTACTACATACGTTATAACGTTACACCATATAACGTAATACGTTATAACATTATACCATATAACGTAATACGTTATAACGTTATACCATATAACGTAATAATTTATAACGTTATACCACATAACGTAATACGTTATAACGTTACACCATATGACGTTATACCATAAGACGTAATACGTTACAACGTTATACCATATGACGTTATACAATATAACGTAATACGTTATAATATTATACCATATGACGTTATGCCATATAACGTAATACGTTAAACCGTATATACAATATAACGTAATAGGTTATAACGTTATACCATATAACGTAATACGTCATAACGTTATACCATACAACGTAATATGTTATTACGTTATGCCATATAACGTAATACGTTATAACATTATACCATATAACGTAATACGTTATAACGATATACCATATGACGTTACGCCATATAACGTAATACGTTATAACGTTATACCATATAACGTAATAAGTTTTGACGATATACCATATGACGTTATGCCATATAACGTAATACGTTATAACGTTATACCATATAACGTAATACGTTATAACGTTACACCATATAACGTAATAAGTTATGACGATATACCATATGACGTTATGCCATATAACGTAATACGTTATAACGTTATACCATATAACGTAATACGTTATAACGATATACCATATGACGTTACGCCATATAACGTAATACGTTATAACGTTATACCATATAACGTAATAAGTTATGACGATATACCATATGACGTTATGCCATATAACGTAATACGTTATAACGTTATACCATATAACGTAATACGTTATAACGTTATACCTTATAACGTAATACGTCATAACGTTATACCATACAACGTAATACGTTATAACGTTATACCATATGACGTTATACCTTATAACGAAATACGTTATAACGTTATACCATTCGAGGTTATACAATATATCGTAATACGTTATAACGTCATGACATATAACGTAATACGTTATAACGTCATAACATATAACGTAATACGTTATAACGTTATACCATATAACGTAATACGTGTAGTATCGTGGACGAAATGCCTGGGAAATATCGGACGAACTATGAACAGTGTCGCGAGAGCCGAGGCGCCGTCGGGCCCATCAATGTGTCATCGGTCTTTTCAAGTGCATAGTTTCGTGGAAAAGACCTACGTGACCCTGGCCACGAGCGTCTGCAGAACACGTGTGCGGTGGGCCTAGGAAAAGGGCAATAGAATGCGACAATAGTTAATCGAGAAGCAGAGTGCGAGTTGAGCGGACACGGAGTGTGAGTCGGCGTGCGAAGATATCGTAGTCTGTCCTTTGTTATTGAATATCACTCATTAAAATACCTTAAACTTTAAACTCTACCATCATCACTTATCACTTACTCTAAGAATCCACAAGTTACTACATACGTTATAACGTTACACCATATAACGTAATACGTTATAACATTATACCATATAACGTAATACGTTATAACGTTATACCATATAACGTAATAATTTATAACGTCATACCACATAACGTAATACGTTATAACGTTACACCATATGACGTTATACCATAAGACGTAATACGTTACAACGTTATACCATATGACGTTATACAATATAACGTAATACGTTATAATATTATACCATATGACGTTATGCCATATAACGTAATACGTTATGACGTTATACCATATAACGTAATACGTTATAACGTTATACCATATGACGATATACCATATAACGTAATACGTTAAAACGTTATAACGTTATACCATATAACGTAGTACGTTATAACGTTATACCATATAACGTAATACGTTATAACGTTACACCATATGACGTTATACCATAATACGTAATACGTTATAACGTTATACCATATGACGTTATACCATATAACGTAATACGATATAACGTTATACCATATGACGTAATACGTTATAACGATATACCATATGACGTTACGCCATATAACGTAATACGTTATAACGTTATACCATATAACGTAATAAGTTATAACGATATACCATATGACGTTATGCCATATAACGTAATACGTTATAACGTTATACCATGTAACGTAATACGTTATAACGTTACACCATATAACGTAATACGTTATAACATTATACCATACAACGTAATACATTATAACGTTATACCATATAACGTAACACGTTACAACGTTACAGCATATGACGTTATACCATAAGACGTAATACGTTATAACGTTATACCATATGACGTTATACCATATAATGTAATACGGTATAATGTTATACCATATGACGTTATACCATATAACGTAATACGTTATAACGTTATACCATATAACGTAATACGTTATAGCGTTATACCATATAACGTAATACGTTATAACGTTATACCATATAACGTAATACGTTATAACGATATACCATATAACGTAATACATTGTAACGTTATACCTCATAACGTAATACGTCATAACGTTGTACCATAAAACGTAATACGTTAAAACGTTATACCATACAACGTAATATGTTATTACGTTCTACCATATAACTTAGTACGTTATAACGTTATACCATACGACGTTATAGCATATAACGTAATACGTTATAACGTCATAACATATAACGTAATACGTTATAACGTTATACCATATAACGTAATACGTTATAACTTTATACAATATAACGTAATACGTTATAACGATATACCATATAACGTAATACATTATAACGTTATACCTCATAACGTAATACGTCATAACGTTATACCATAAAACGAAATACATTATAACGTTATACCATATGACGTTATACCATATAACGTAATACGTTATAACGTTATACCATATGACGTTATGCCACATAACGGAATACGTTATGACGTTATACCATATAACGTAATACGTTATAACGTTATACCATATGACGATATACCATAAAACGTAATACGTTATAACGTTATACCATATGACGTTATACCATATAACGTAATACGTTATAACGTTATACTATATGACGTTATGCCATATAACGTAATACGTTATAACGATATACCATATGACGTTACGCCATATAACGTAATACGTTATAACGTTATACCATATAACGCAATACGTTATAACGTTATACCTTACAACGTAAACCTCATAACGTTATACCATACAACGTAATACGTTATAACGTTATACCATAAGACGTAATACGTTATAACGTTATACCATATGACGTTATACCATATAACGTAATACGTTATAACGTTATACTACATAACGTAATACGTTATAACGTTATACCATATAACGTAATACGTTATAACGTTATACCATATAACGTAAAACGTTATACGGTTATACCATATAACGTAATACGTCATAACGTTATACCTAAAACGTAATACGTTAAAACGTTATACCATACAACGTAATATGTTATTACGTTCTGCCATATAACTTAGTACGTTATAACGTTATACCATATAACGTAATACGTTATAACGTCATAACATATAACGTAATACATTATAACGTTATAGCATATAACGTAATACGTTGTAACGTTATACAATATAACGTAATACGTTATAACGTAATACGTTATAACGTTATACCATATATCGTAATACAATATAACGTCATACCATATGACGTTATACCATATACCGTAATATGTTATAACGTTATACCATATAACGTAATACGTTATAACGTAATACGTTATAACGTTATACCATATAACGTAATACGTTATAACGTTATACCATATAACGTTTTACCATATAACGTAATACGTTATAACGTTATACCATATAACGTAATACGTTATAACGTAATACGTTATAACGTTATACCATATATCGTAATACGTTATGATGTAATACCATATAACGTAATAATTATAACGTTATTCCATATAACGTAACACGTTATAACGTAATACCATATAACGTAAAACGTTATAACGTTATACCATATAACGTAATACGTTATAACGATGTACCATATAACGTAATACGTTATAACGTTATACCATATATCGTAATACGTTATGACGTAATACCATATAACGTAATACGTTATAACGTTATTCCATATAACGTAATACGTTATAACCTAATACCATATAACGTATTACGTTATAACGTTATACCATATAACGTAATACGTTATAACGTTGTACCATATAACGTAATAAGTTATAACGTTGTACCATATAAC